>NW_016107921.1:47786-68472 GCF_001604975.1 Cebus imitator | reverse complement strand
AAGGATACACAAAGGCTCAAAATAAAGGGATGCAGGAAGATTTACCAAGCAAATGGAGAGCAAAAAAAAGCAGAAGTTGTAATTCTCGTCTCTGATAAAATAGACTTTAAAGCAACAAAGATCAAAAGAGACAAAAAAGGACATTATATAATGGTAAAAGGATCAATGCAACAAGAAGAGCTAACGATCCTAAATATATATGCACCCAATACAGGAGCACCCAGATACATAAGGCAAGTTATTAATGACTTACAAAGAGACTTAGACTCCCACACAATAATAGTGGGAGTCTTTACACCCCATTGTCAATATTAGATCAACCAGACAGAAAATTGACAAGGATATCCAGGACTTGAACTCAGACCTGGAACAAGCAAACCTAACAGACATTTATAGAACTCTCCACCCCAAATCCACAGAATATACATTCTTCTCAGCACCACATCACACGTACTCTAAAATTGACCACATAATTGGGAGTAAATCACTCCTCAGCAAATGCAAAAGAACGGAAATCATAACAAACGGTCTCTCAGACCACAGTGCAATCAAGGTAGAACTCAGAATGCAGAAACTAACTCAGAACCGCACAACCTCATGGAAACCAAACAACTTGCTCTTGAATGTTGACTGGATAAACAATGAAATGAAGGCAGAAATAAAGATGTTCTTCGAAACCAACGAGAATGAAGACACAACATACCAGAATCTCTGGGACACATTTAAAGCAGGAAAATATATAGCAATAAATGCCCACATGAGAAGAAAGGAGAGATCTAAAATTGACACCCTATCATCAAAATTGAAAGAGCTAGAGTAGCAAGATCAAAAAACTCAAAACCTAAGAGAAGACAAGAAATAACGAAGATCAGAGCAGAACTGAAGTAGATAGACACACAAAAACCCTTTCAAAAAATCAGTAAATCCAGGAGCAGGTTCTTTGAAAAGGTCAACAAAATAGACAGACCACTAGCCAAATTAACAAAAAGGAAAAGTGAGAATAACCAAATAGATGCAATAAAAAATGATAAAGGGGATATCACCACATATTCCACAGAAATTCAAACCACCGTTAGAGATTATTACAAACAACTCTATGCACATAAACTAGTAAACCTGGAAGAAATGGATAAATTCCTGGACCCTTGCATCCTCCTAAGCCTAAACCAGGAAGAAGTTAAAACCCTGAATAGACCAATAACAAGGTCTGAGGTTGAGGCAGAAATTAAGAGCCTACCACCAAAAAAAGCCCAGGTACAGATGGGTTCACAGCCGAATTCTACCAGACATACAAAGAAGAGCTGGTACCATTACTTCTGAAACTATTCCAAATAATCCAAAAAGAGGGAATCCTTCCCAAATCATTTTATGGGACCAACATCATCGTAATACCAAAACCTGGCTGAGACTCAACAAGAAAAGAAAACTTCAGGCCAATATCCATGATGAACATAGATTCAAAAATCTTCAATAAAATACTGGCAAATCAATTGCAACAGCACATCAAAAAGCTTATCCACCATGATCAAGTAGGATTCATTCCGGGGATGCAAGGCTGGTTCAACATACGCAAGTCTATAAATGTAATTCACCACATAAACAGAAACAAAGCCAAAAAACACATGATTACCCCAATTGATGCAGAGAAGGCCTTTGACAAAATTCAACAGCACTTTATGCCAAAAACCCTCAATAAACTAGGTATTGACGGAACGTATCTCAAAATAATAAAAGCTATTTATGACAAACCCAGAGCCAATATCATACTGAATGGGCAAAAACTGGAAGCATTCCCTTTGAAATCTGGCACTAGACAAGGATGCCCTCTCTCACAACTTCTATTCAATATAGTACTGGAAGTTCTAGCCAGAGCAATCAGGCAAGAAAAAGAAATAAAGGGTATTCAAATAGGAAAGGAGGAAGTCAAATTCTCTCTATTTGCAGACGACATGATTGTATATCTAGAAGACCCCATTGTCTCAGCCCCAAATCTCCTGAAACTGGTAAGTAAGTTCAGCAAAGTCTCAGGATACAAAATCGATGTGCAAAAATCACAAGCATTCCCATACACCAATAACAGACTTAAAGAGAGCCAAATCAAGAACGAACTGTCATTCACAATTGCTACAAAGAGAATAAAATACCTAGCAATACAACTAACAAGGAACGTAAAGGACCTTTTCAAGGAAAACTACAATCCGCTGCTCAAGGAAATAACAGAGGACACAAACAGATGGAGAAACATTCCATGTTCATGGTTAGGAAGAATCAATATCGTGAAAAGGGCCATACTGCCCAAAGTAATTTACAGATTCAATGCTATCCCCATCAAGCTACCAATGACCTTCTTCACAGAAGTAGAAAAAAACACCTTAAACTTCATATGGAACCAAAAGAGAGCCCGCATAGCCAAGTCAATTCTAAGCAAAAAGAACAAAGTGGGAGGCATCACACTACTGGACTTCAAACTATACTACAAGGCTACGGTAATCAAAAGAGCATGGTACTGGTATAACAGAGTTATACACCAATGGAACAGAACAGAGGCCTCAGAGGCAACACAATATATCTACAACCATCCGATCTTTGACAAACCTGACAAAAACAAGCAATGGGGAAAGGATTCCCTGTTTAATAAATTGTGTTGGGATAACTGGCTAGCCATGTGCAGAGAGCAGAAACTGGACCCCTTCCTGACACCTTACACTAAAATTAACTCCAGATGGATTAAAGACTTAAACGTAAGCCCTAACACCATAAAAATCCTAGAAGAAAATCTAGGCAAAACCATTCAGGACATAGGCGTAGGCAAGGATTTCATGACCAAAACACCAAAAGCATTGGCAACAAAAGCCAAAATAGACAAATGTGACCTGATCAAACTCCACAGCTTCTGCACGGCAAAAGAAACAGTCATTACAGTGAATCGGCAACCAACAGAATGGGAAAAATTTTTTTGCAGTTTACCCATCTGACAAAGGGCTGATATTCAGAATTTACAAAGAACCAAAATAGATTTACAAGAAAAAAACAAACAACCCCATTCAAAAGTGAGCGAAGGATATGAACAGACACTTCACAACAGAAGACATACATGAGGCCAACAAACATATGAAAAAATGCTCATCATCACTGGTCATTAGAGAAATGCAAATCAAAACTACATTGAGATACCATCTCATGCCAGTTAGAATGCTGATCATTAAAAAATCTGGAGACAACAGATGCTGGAGAGGATGTGGAGAAATAGGAACACTTTTGCACTGTTGGTGGGAGTGTTAATTAGTTCCACCATTAGAAGACAGTGTGGCGATTCTTCAAGGACCTAGAAATAGAAATTCCATTTGACCCAGCAATCCCATTACTGGGTATTATCCAAAGGATTACAAATCGTTCTACTATAAGGACACATGCACACGAATGTTCATTGCAGCACAGTTTACATAGCAAAGTCCTGGAACCAACCCAAATGCCCATCGATGATAGGCTGGACAGGGAAAATGTGGCACATATACACCATGGAATATTATGCAGCCATCAGAAATGATGAGTTCGTGTCCTTTGTAGGGACATAGATGAAGCTGGAAACCATCATTCTCATCAAACTGACACAAGAACAGAAAATCAAACACCGCATGTTCTCACTCATATGTGGGCGTTGAAGAATCAGAACACATGGACTCAGTGAGGGGAGCAGTACACACTGGGGTCTGTTGTGGGGAAATAGGGGAGGGACAGTGGGGGTGGGGAGTTGGGGAGAGACAGCATGGGGAGAAATGCCAGATATAGGTGAAGGGGAGGAAGGCAGCAAATCACACTGCCACTTGTGTACCTATGCAACAATATTGTATGTTCTTCACATTTACCCAAAAACCTAAAATGCAATTAAAAAAAATGAAATCACAAAAGAAGAAAAAAAAATATTGATGACTTGAAACATTTATGTGTATAACAAAGATGAATTCTTAAAGAAAACTAATATATGTGAAGAATACAAATCTAAGATGTCCTTAATATAAACAGTTCTTGTAAGAAGTAACATTCTGCTTAGTTAAAAAAAAAAAAAAAGGAGGTGGGGGAGATATAAACATATGCTTGAAAAAAAGAACACAAACAAGTAATAAAAATGTTTTACCTCATTAATAATCACAGAAATATAAAGAAGTATCACAGTCACAGAAATACAAAAGGTAATTATTCTGGTCATCTTCTGTTTGCCCCTGCAGTGTCACTTCCCACTGGTCTCCACCTTGCTCTCTGCCCTGGGAGGCAATGTGTTTGAACTCTGTCAAGAGGGACCTTCAATCCTCTGGCTTTGAAATGGGTACAGACAATAGGGAGTCACAGTATTCATTCCCCTAGTATATTGGCTTGGCTTGTTCCTAGGCTGTGTCACTGTGCTTCTCAAGATTTTGCTCTCTACTTTCCTCTCTTATCCATCTTCTGGTAACCACTTCTTCCCTTAACTAGGGGTGGTAACAGGTCTGTACCTAATATCGATAATTTACTCCATTATCTCTTTCATTTTCCCCCAATTGTACCATATTGTACTTACCAACTTTGTAAATAAATTCATTTTAAGTTATCCTAATTTGAGGGGACTAACTTTTGTTGATGGAAAGAGATACCTTGTGAATGTATAAATTAACATTAACTTTCTGGAGAAAAATGTACAGTATATATTAAAAATATACACATCTTTTAATCTATAAATTTCTTAGAAATTTATTTTATGGACAGTCACAGATTATATAAAGTTGCACATAAAAATTTATCAAACATACTCTATTTCTTACATTGTGAAAACCAAAAACAATGTTAATACACAATAATAGAGGATAGAACACATAAATAGCACTGAATCCATATAAAGAAATCCCATTCACCAATTAAAACCATGTTTAGAAAAAATATTTGCTAATGGAGAAAATGTTCAGGATATGTTATTAAGGGGATATTATATATTATCAAGGGAAAAAAGTCCTTGCAATACTATAAATTAAATATGGACCACTTTGGTGCTAAATACACACAGACACACACACACATGCCACATGGATACTTCAAAAGTGGTTATTTCTGAGTAGTGGAATTAATTTTACTTTTGTTCTTCCTGCTTTTCTGTGTTTAAGTTTTATTTATTAATGATGAGTTATTTTTGAAAAGCCCCAAGCCTTGGTGCTTACATGTAGTGTTGGCCCTGTGGTGCACAGAAGTGCAGAGAAGTCAAGAAATGGGGTTTGAAAATATCTGCTTAGATTTCAGAGGATGTTTGACACACCTGGATGTCCAGGCAAAAGTTTGTTGCTGAGACAGAGAGCCCTCACATAGAACCTCTGTGGGGCACTGCCTAAGGGAACTGTGAGAAGAGGGACACAGTCCTCCAAACCCTAGAATGGTAGATCCACTGACAACTTGCACTTTGGGCCTGGAAAAGCCACGGACACTCAAAGACTAGCTCATGATAGCAGCCAGGAGTGGAGCTGTATCCTACAAAGCCACAGGGGTGAGCTCCCCAAGACTGTGGGAGAACGTCTCTTGCATCAGCATGACCTGGCTGTAAGACATGGAGTCAAAGGAGACCATTATGGAACTTAAAGGTTTAATATCTGCCTTATTTGATTTTGATCTTGCATAAGACCTGTCGCCCCTTTGTTTTGGCCAACTCCCCCCGCTTTGGAATGGGTGTATTTTACTCAATGCCTGTACCCCCATTGTATCTGGGAAGTAACTAGCTTTTGATTTTATAGGCTCATAAGCAGAAGGGGCTTGCCTTGTCTCAGATGAGACTTTGGACTATGGACTTTTGAGTTAATGCTGAAACGAGTTAAGACTTTGGGGGACTGTTGGGAAGGCATGATTGGTTTTAAAATGTGAGGACATGAGATTTGGGAGGGGCCAGGAACAGAATGATGTGGATTTGCTGTGTCTCAACTCAAATCTCACCTTGAATTGTAATATTCCCCAAGTGCGAAGGGTAAGGTTGGGTGGAAATAATTGAATCATGGGGGTCCTTTCTCCCATACTATTCTCATGGCAATGAATAAGTCTCATGAGATCTGATGGTTTTATAAATGGGAGTTCCCCTGCACAAGCTCTTGCCTGCTGCCATGTAAGATGTGACTTTGCTCCTCATTCACTTTCTGCCATTACTGAGGCCTTCCCAGCCACATGGAACTGTGAGACAATGAAACCTCGCAGTTCATTGTTTCATTGGTAAGGCCTACTCTACCTTTTTCATGAAGAAATTTTTAAATAAACTGATGTTTACCTACATTTTCACAAAACGTATTTAGAATTTAGAGAAAAAGGCCTATTGGCTACGTATAAGAATATTTAATACATGTTTCCAAACTTCTACCAGCAAAAATTAATATTATCATTGCTGTATAAATATTAGTTTTTCCTAGTTTAGCATAAGATAGTGAAAATATAGTGGGAATAATTTATTTAAATAATCAGTAGTATTACCTAAAATAATAAATAATTGTCTCTATGGATGATTTTTTTTTTTAAATTTTTGAGACAGTGTTTTACTCTGTTGCCGAGGCTGGAGTGCAGTGGCATGATCTTGGCTCACTGCAACCTCCACCTTCTCCACCTCCTGGGTTCAAGCAATCTTTATGCCTCAGGCTCCCACGTAATTGAAATTACAGGCGCCTGTCACCATACTCAGGTATTTTCTGCATTTTTAATAAGAGACAGGATTTTGCCATGTTGGCCAGGCTGGTCTTAAACTCCTGGCCTTAAGTGATTTGCCCACCTCAGCCTCCCAAAGTGCTTGGATTACAGGCGTGAGCCACTGGGCCCATCCCCCTGGCAGATATTTTTATCAGCAATAATCTTTCATTTAAGAGTAGCACATTTTGGTCCTACATTTAGAAACGATTTCAAATGTGATACACAATGTATATTAAACACAAAATAACTCACTTATGAAAGGAAGGAGTTTTCATATATAATGCTATTTTGTGTGTGTGTGTGTGTGTGTGTGTGTGTGTGTGTGTGTGTGTGAAAGAGAGATAATATAAAAATTCAGCACTTCATGTTTATAATATCTGGGTATAATGAAGGCAATTGTGCTGCTTTTAGGAGATACATGATAAATTTGATAGTTTCTAAAAGCTTTTGATAGTTTTACTCAAAGACATGATGACCTCAAAATGTCTACAGCATTTATTCATTATTTCTTAATAAAATCTTTTTTTGATAGAAAAGTAACATTTATTAAATATCCGCTTTATAACTCAAAACAAGCTAAAATAACACAACACAAAAAATGACTTAAAATAGATACATTTCCTAAGGAAATCTATCTTAATTTTGAGAAAAATAACTTAAAAGACCATTAAATTTAGATGACTAATTGGAATTGGAATATTAAAAAAAATCTTTGAAAAGAAAGGTGGAAATATGAATCAGAAAGTATGAAGAGCTAGGACACAAAATTTCAGTTAGACAGGAGGAGTAAATTCTAGAAATCCATTGTACATCATGGTGACTACAGTTAATAACAATATATTGTATACTTGAAAACTGCTAAGAGAATAGATTCTGTCTTCAGAACAAAAATAAATATGTGAAGTAATAAATACGTAAAATAGCTTTAGTCTCTCCAGAATGCGTGTATATATATATATATATAATCAAAAGATCAAGCTCCATAACAAAAATATAAATATTTTTTACTTGTCAATTTAAAAAATAAATGAGAAAGTATGATAAGTCAAAGTAGGCATATTGGTAAGGCAGGTAACATCTTTCAAATAGCTTTCTAGATACTAAATAATTTGTTTCAACATACTTACACTACACTTTTTGTTTTGAGGGCAATGTGCAAAAGTAAAACTCTACTCAGAGATGTTTTTCAAGTGACATATAATGTTTCTAGGAGGGAAACTGGATTAACAGAAACATGCTAATGACCACAGAGAGCCAGGTACACCAACAGCTGAAATTCCTTATATTTCACTTGTATATTCCATGGTAAGTACAATAGCATCCTTCCCAGACGTGCTAAAAGGTTTGGTAAATAAATGTATGCATAACAGGATGCTGAGTGATGCTGTCCCTAAAAGGCTCTAATATTAGCATCTGCTATCATATACAAGAAGCTACCAACAAAAGCCATCTAAGGACTGAGAAGGGACGGAGTGACTCTGCTGCTTCTGACTATCATCCCTTCTGACCCAGCATCCCTTCTCCTCTAAGGCTATATAAGGAGATAGGTTGGGGGAAGTGGGGAGTTGACTTTGTGGAAAACACAATATTCAAGATAGACGATGTATCTCCATTCCCATCCTACAAGTTAGAGGAGTGGGTATTTCTAGACACTTATATTCTCCCCTGGCAAGGCAAATGAGGTAGAGTTCCCAGGATAATCATTGTAGAGATATGGGAATACCTAAAATAAGGGGTGGGTGACATTATATATTGCAGTAGAATGTCTACTTTAGCAGAAGACATTGATTTACCTTGTGCCTCTCTGAGAAGGTGAGAAGTAGGAACACAGATGGTAGTACTGAGTACGTGGTAGGCACCTATCTTCTTTACCATTTTTTTCTAAGCTGTAGAATGAGAATGATGCTGCTCTCCAATTTCTCTCTCAAAAATACTGTGACAATCAACCAGTATAGTTAATCTAAAATGCTTGGTAGACTGTAGATCTTTACATACAATAGGTTATTAAAAATTGGATCCCAAATGAAGCACCTTTAATTTCATGATAAAACTGTCTTAATATCATCTAAACTTTGAGTAAATCATTAATTGATAAATATTTGATGGACTAGCCTGTGCTGGCCATTTTGAGAAAGATAAAATATCATTTGTACCTCAAAGACTCCACGATCCAGTTGGGAAGGCAAGAATAAGAGAAATGAATTGGTATTAAAAGTATACAATAATAATAGAAAATATATAAATATTTTGTATACAATAAATACATACTTGTATACATTTACTCATTTAAGTCTTACAATAATCCTGAGGAAGTTTCTATTATTTTACTCATATTAAAGATGAGGAAATTCAGGTGCAGAGAGCAAAAACCTGCCAAAGGCAATATAACAGTAACAGAATCAGGATTCAAATTTGGTCAGTCAGTCTGGCTCTGGAGAATGAGCGCTTAACCATATCATTACCCTGCCTCTCTTACAAGATTTCATGTATGGAACCAAAGGTACGTACTACAAGAACTCAGGGAAGGAATGAAACACAATATGGGCAGAAGTATTTAGTAATATATTGGTGGAGTAAGGGGCACTTGAGTAAGGAAAACCCAATAGGGTTTGGAAAAGTGGAAAAGAGAAGGAAGATTGTTGTAGTAATTGTAAAAGTTCTGAAGTGTAGATGATAAGCATAGCAAAATTCAGTAAATATTTACTGAATACCTATTAGGTACTATGCACGGTACTTGGGATATTTCAGTTAACAAAGATACTTGTTCTTATAAAACTTAAAGTCAATGGGTAAAAAGATGACAATGGAGAGACTAGTCTCACTGAGTTGAGCATCCATTTTGAGAATTAGAGAAAAAAGTGCTGAATAGGTAGACAGGAACCAGACGATGAGATCTCTGAAAGACAGAGAAGTTTAACGATATAGATCAAACTTATAGACATGTGCTCTAGGATTTTTTAAGGAATGTGTCACATATAAACAACAGTATCTTAGGAAGATTAATTTGGCTGTTTTTCCAAAAATGAAATAGAAATGAGAAAAATTAAAGGCAGAAAGACTTGCTAGAAAGTGAATTTTATTAGTATCTAGATAAGTGATGGCACTGGTAATGGAGTTTTGCTCTATACTTTTATCTCCTTTTTTTTTTTTCTTTCAGTTTTTCTTTTTCTGTTATTTTTTCTTGGTCTATAAATACAGGCAGTTCTATCCCATCCACAGTGAACAGAAGGTAAATTAAAACAATAAATAATAAAATTGCTCTTCAAGGAGTGAATTACTTGCAAGCTACTACCTCTCTACCTCCTTCTCATCTATACTTTCTCCTTCCCATTGTCTCCTGAACTCACTGCAACTTGATTTCTGTCACGATACAGAAGGAGTAGTTCATTTGGTCAGAAAAAAAGTGGAAAACTGGGGAATGTTTCTTTGAAAAGATAATATTGCAGTGGAGATTAAAGGGATGAATAGGAGTATGCCAGGTAAAGGACTGGTGGTTTTCAAGTATAGCATTCTGTGTGAAACTGAGAAGGTACTTTGACTTTATTTCTAAGACACTGGTTCTACCTTTAGGAGGTAGGCTAAAGAAATCCTCTCACTTCAAGTCTTTTCATTCCCTCTCCTCCCAACAATTTAACCTGGTATGAATGATGCAGAAATTAGTCAGCATCCTATTTTATTGGAATCCTAATTTAATTTTCTAAAGTATAGCTCACAAATATCCAGTCAAAGTTTCTCAGGTTTACAGTCCCTACTCTATAAATCACTTCCATTAGTCTCTTTCAATATACCATGAGCTCCTTGAAAGCAGGAGCTTAAACTTGTTTTCATACCTCCATTGCCTAGCAGAGAGCTTGGAACTCGGTAGATATTCAGTAAAATTGGTTGGATTAATGAAACAATAAAGAAAGATAGACATATGAGAGGCTGTATAGGAAAATATGGAAGGAGAAAATATACAGGAGTTAAAGGTCAAGGATGAGTGAATAAAGGCTCCTAAGTTCTGAACATGGGTGACTGGGAAAAAAGATATTAACAGTGACAGATGGCAGATAAAGGGAAAATAAGTTTAAAACTAGATATGTGAAACTGAGATGGTATAGGGTCCCAAGTTCACTTGTCACTGTCAAAGATGCAGTTAGAGATAAAAATTGGCATTTGGAAGAAGTCATGGTTAGAATATGATATTCGTGGAATGATCCGCATAGAAATTGCAGTTTAAGTTATGAGAAAGGATGAACAATTTAAAGAAAAGAGAAAAAATTGGCAAATATCCCAGTTTTGGCAGGCAATCTATATAATGCTGAGATAAATCTTAAACAGTATAAAATTAACAAGGCTTATAAAATCATACAATTGAGTTTTTTTAGGGTAATATTAATCAATTCTCACTTTTCCATGTTTATAATTAACAGACTGCTTTCTTAGTGCTAGCTTTTTCAAGCCCACAAAAGAGGGGGTACAGGCCTTGCAAATGGTGCAAACTATCAGTATCAAAGGAATTTTAATGAAGAAAAGTTAACTTCAAAAACCATCAATCTACAAATATTATTTTTTCCATATATTCACAACAACAAATTGTTTCAGTGACATTTTTATGTTTCTATTTCTCCCTCTTAGTTTTAGAATAAACAGGAAGAGGTTTCTATTAATAAAATTTAGAAATATAGCATCTGAGGTGGAGTTTGAGATAACTGTCCTGCTCTGAAAGCTGCATAGCATAGCTCTCACACTAAAGACAATCTCTTCCCCTCAAACAGAAGAGAGACAATATAGATGAATACAACATATAAAGAAAAGTGAAGATAGGTATTTTTTTGTGTGTGATTAAGGACTTTATGCTAAAATGTTCACAGATGTACTCTGGAAAAATCGTGTGCAAGCTAAACTTCTGTAAAGAGATTAATTTTTCCTTTAATATACAGTATCATTTTGGAGACATTTCATCTCTAGGCCTCAGTTTTCTCAAATGATGGGCAGAAGTACTCGTACAGTCACGTGTTGCTTAACCAAGGGGATCTGTTCCGCGAAATGTGTCATTAGGCAAGTTTGTTGTGCAAACATCATAGAGTATATTTACACAAACAAGGATGGTATATATATTTTTATTTACATGTATTTTTTCATATGCAAAACCAAATGTCCCAGAACCATTACTGAATATCAATTATTTCCTCTAGTTAAGCTGCAGTGGCAATATCAAATTGTTATATATCATATTTCTGTATATGTTCTATCATAATCTCATGGGGCCACAGTCATGTCTGTAATCTGTTGTTGACTGAAACATCGTTATGTGGTACATGACTGTATTTTCTATTAAGTACATAATTCTATCACCTTAGTTTTTAAATTTATATTCAACTGGCAAAAGGTCCCAAAACTTGCTTACTTTCTGAGACAAATTTAAAAACTTATACATAATACTTAATGACTCCAGTGGAGTTTCTACTTAAGGATATTCAGGAGTGATTTTAATTATGAGGCTCAATTAGGTGTTGTTCATGAACATGGCATGCTTATATAAACTTAGAGCAATAAGCACTTGCGTATGTGAAAGATAAGTAATTGGGAAGTATTTTACACAGTTTAAATTAGCCTAAGTAAGGATGGAAGAAATAGAGGTTACAGTAAGTGAAGAACTCTAGTGTCAGTGACATAAGAGGCAAAAACAGGGTCAAGGTGGCAATGTAGGGTGGTGGTGGTGCTGGTGCTGCCTATTACTTGGATATATGTTTCTATTAACTTCTACAAATAATTATTTAAAATAAAACCAGAACTTGACAAATTTCCTACACTGAGATAAACAATATGAAAAAATTAAAGAGAGTAGCCCTACTTAGCTGGATAACTTCTAAAAGTAGAACTTTTGATACTGTCCTTCTGAAATGTGACAGAGATACTATTCAGAGATAGCATCATTATGGTCAAGTTTCAATGGCAATACTGATCCGGAGCTTCAGTGAGTAGAGTCAGATGGTGACAAGCGGTCACAGTAATTAAATTAGTAGAATTCATATTTTCATCTCAAACTCTAACTTGCCAAGATATAATGTTTACTTGAATTGGGCTGCCGACTATATTACCCTTCACTCTCGCCCTTATTGTCTTCCTTGCATACCAAAGTGATTAGTGCTACTGTTTTTGCTCTGGTCACCTTGGTCACATGGAATATTCTCCTTGCCCACACATCACTCTCCTCACTAGATAACCAAAGGATGTCAACTAAATGACCAAAATATTCTCTGGCCAGACACCTATTCCCTGAGGAATAAAGTCTGGAGATCTGCCTCTCTTCATTCTTACTGCTGTGCCGAGTATAAGGTAAATAAGGTCTCTAAAGCTCTTGTGATATTAACTGTTATTACCGTGATTGATTTCTGGTGAAATATTCAGCTAATATCATGCATCAGCCAATGATTTATATTTAAATGCCATGAAGATATCTCAAATGAAGGAAAATTAGAAAGTTTCCACAGTAAACACAGAAGACTGTTTAACATCTTAAAATAAGAGAAGGAAGAGTATTCAGCTGTCTCTAATCTCTAATCATTTATTTTAAAACACTACAAATCACCTCAGATGATTCTTACAAGAATTTAAAGAAGCATCAATGTCTATAATGTGTTTAGCTATGAATACTGCAAACTTCTTTTAAATAAGAGAAGAAATTCTGATTTTAATGAGATCAAAAATGTTATGTACATGTCACATCCAATCTTAAAACCAGAGATCACAGAGATGAGTTCATATTCCATTTATGAGTTCATATTCCATAATATATATTATAGTATTACAAACTTTTTTTTGTAATACTATAATATATATTATGGAATATGAATGCATAAATCTGAATAGTTCCTTTCTATAATGTTAAATTGGTTGGAATACATTTATTCAAATTTTGTCATTGAAAATAAAAGCATCTCATGGGTAAATTCATTTAAGTTCTATATTCTGAATAAGTTCTATATTCTGAAACACAAATTGGGCATGAACAAATATAGGATTTCCACAAGAATATTTAACAAATTATTTTATGTACAAAAATCCTGTTAAATATAGTAGCAGTTATAACAAATTAAAATGATCAGCTATAATACAATAGATGAATTACAATAATATTTATTGTAGATATATTCAATTTTAAAGTTGTTAAATTAAAAATATCTTCATATCCACCTTTTGGTTTACTTTAACTTAATATGCAATAAAAGTAATCTAAGACAAGAAAAAATATTTGATAAAATTTATGGGCAATATTTCTTGTGGTGAAGTAAATCTTTAAAATACTATAGTGTCTATAAAATGGACAGATACATTTCAACACATATATCTTATTTAAAAATTTTTTTAAGTTCTTTGGCATTTCTGGCCATATTGCCAGAGATATTTGAATGTACTTATAGGCATTTTTCATGTAAGTAAAATAAAATAGCTACTCTATTGCAAAACCAGATGATAAATTTATTGGTTAAAACACATGAGGCTACTTTAATTGAAATGGTAATAATGTTACAAACAGGAAAACTACATATAATCAAGAATTAACCAACAAATGACAAATGGTTAAATAAAGCCACAAGTTGGTACCAGCCTCTCAAGAAAGAAAATTTAGGAATACTTATTATTGTGTATCACTAAATACAACAATCACCTTTCCAAACAATCAAGGTACGAATAATGTCTTGGTTTTAAATTTAGCTGAAATTTATTCTTTAACTTTGGCTGAAAAATTTTTAGTAAGGTTTCATTGTTCTTCAAGCCTAGTTAAAATACTTTTTTCTAATTCCCTCTCAAATCACAAGATTGTTCATTCTGTAAATTTCTGCAATATCTTCACGAGTGGTGATCGGGGACTTTAAATATACCCTTGGCTTAAACCTAAAGTTTGGCAGTTTCTGATATGATCAAGGCCCTCTACATAAATAGAGATTAGGACAAAAACCTAGATTTAAAGCTGGCTTTTAAAGTTGAAACAGTCTAAAAAGGCAAAGCTCAGTAATCCATAGTCATGGCTTATCTTTAGTTCCTACTGAATATCAGAACAGTGTGTTGATAACATATATGATAAAACTCTTAAGAAAACAGAATGCATACTTTTATGACATAATAAAATTTATCTCTCAAGAAAAAAGAAGGCAAAATAATAGAAACACTGCTATTTAATACAAGATAAAGATGTCTACCATTACCATTGTTATTTAATATTGTTCTAGAGAAAACGGTGAAGCAATTAAATAATAGAAAGATATAAGATGTCTTTACATTGAAGCAATTAAATAATAGAAAGATATAAAATTGAAAAAGGTAAAATTATAATTTGCAGATGATAAGTAACTAGAAAATCTGAATCAACTGAAAAATGATTACAAACAATGAGAGAACGGTAATATGGCTAATAACAAAAATGATAATGACAATGGTGAAAACTTACAGAATATTTATATACACTGGCAGTGTTCTACATGTATTAACTCAACCCTCCCAATAATCCTATGAAGTATATAATATTATTATCACTATTTTATGAACAAGGAAACAGACGCAAAAAAGCCAAGTGACTTTTTCAAGGTGACACTGCTGGTGTGATGGTGCTGGGATTCAAAAGTTTAAGAGTCCATATCCGTAATCACTATATCAAACTGTTGGTAAAATCAACAATCTTTCTATGTATGAAAAACAATCAAATAAAAAATGTAATGAAATAAGATATCCCAATAATAATAACAAAAGGCTAAAATATCTAGAAATAATCCTGAAAATAATTATGTAAGAAAACCTTAAATTCCACAGAGGATCTTAAAAAGGAGGACCTTAAACAGAAGGACATACCTTGTTTTTGGAAAAAAACAATCATGCCATAGGTTAATTTTCTTCATTTATCTATAAGTTTAACTCAATCACAATATAAATAATAAAATAATTTTTCACTAGGGATTAAGAAAAAAAGAAAGCTAATTGTCCAATTTATGTAGAAACACAGTGCCAAACGTACAGCATAATTATAATTTTAACTCTTGGAACTAGAAAAGAAATAAACTAAGAAATATCATTATAACTGAAAAAAGGACATAGAAATAACAAAATGCATGTGGGAATCTAGTTTATCATAAAAGCATATTTAGAATTAATTTATTATCTTATTCAAGAAAATAAACATTATTATTAACTCATTCAAGTATCCATTTAATATAAAAGTTTAAAATCTATTAATTAAGTCAAATCTGTCAGGACTCTATTTAGCTTCACTTTACTAAGTATTCTAGTTAACTTAGGGAGGATATCTAAACAATAATCTATGATTCAAATAGATGTATTCTGGGATGACTTCAGTTTAGCAGGGTTTTTAAGTTGCTCACTTTGAGTTTGGAGAACAAAGAATGAAACAACATTTAGCAGTGATTCTCCAGCAGATGTGACAATGCTGCAGATAAAAGTTTTCTTTTTTCATTATGCACCTTGCTTTGTTAAATTCTGTGTTAGCACCTGTGCAAATCAGGTTGACAAATTGAATTTTTAGCAGTAAGTTTGTATGTAATTTTTCAATCTCATATAACATAGCCTATTTATTTATTTTGCACATTTTATAGAAAATCCCGAGAGAAGAGCTAGAATAACAGGGCATTTATATATAAGGATTTTCAAATCAATATACTCACCGAATCCTTTATATAACAACTGTGTCTGTTGTTGCTAGCCTTTCTGTAGAATTGTGCAAAAATCCATTTCTCTTTAAATGCCAAGGAATGTCAGAGATATATGAAATGACATCCTTGAACTTTGAGGCTGCATAAGGAAGATCTCAGTGCAAGACCCCAGATTTTCATTTGCAATTTAGAATTACCCTATCTGTGCCCATCACTCTTCATGAAGAAAATATATTCTATAGACTTTCTGATGGAAAATCATCACTACAGGAGCTGTCTCAAATCAATACTGAGTTAAATCAGGCTGCAAAGAAATAAAAACTGTCACCAGCATAACCTTCCTAGCAACTACAATGTGAATATGCTAATGCGGTGTCAAAGTATAGTCCTAATGTCTGTAAGAAGTATGCCTTTGTTTCAGATCAGTTCAGCTGCCAGCTGGGGCCAATCCTAAGTGAAATACTACATCCTATATCATGACAATGTCATTTTTACCAAAGACAACAATAATTTATATTTATTTTCTTCTTTTGTGTTTCTCATCAAGAAATCCATCCCAACATTCAACTAGCCCGTATTTCTAAATATCTCTTTCTTTTCTTCCCCACCACCAAAAAAACTCTAATCTTCCTCAATACAATATATTCTAGAAGTATTCTAGTGTAACTCTTGTCTGGCTTTGGGCATTTTTCCTGTCCTTTTTTCACTTATGCTTACAGGGTACTGCTCAATTCAGAGGACACTTGTGCATACTGAAATTTCTATATTCAGAAAACTGGTATTTACTCATTTAGTGATTTAGGATGAGAAGACCCAGAAATTTCTATAACTTAGTTGAGGACGAAAACATTTTTACTATGCAACTGCAAATTATGATTTCCCAAAGATAATGTCGCAAAAAAGGACGATATTAAATGTCTTTAAATATGGTGGCAAACGACCATGTGAATTTTCTAAGCTTCAGACTGCTGCAGTGAAAAAAAATTCAATTTTTAAAATCAGAAATATTTAGGTTGGTGAAAGAGTGACTGTGGTCTTTGCCATTAAAAGTAAAGGCAGACTGAGTACAGTAGCTCATGCCTGTAATCGCAGCACTTTGGGAGGCTGAGGCGGGCAGATCACCTGAGGTCAGGAGTTCGTGACCAGCCTGAACAAAAGCCCGTCTCTACTAAAAACACAAAATTAGCTAGGCATGGTGGTGCACGCCTGTAATCCCGGCTACTCAGGAGGCTGAGACAGGAGAATTGCTTGAACCCAGATGGCGGAGGTTGCAGTGAGCTGAGATTGTGCCATTGGACTCCAGCCTGGGCAACAAGAGCAAAACTGGATCTCAAAAANAAAAAAAAAAAAAAAAAAAAAAAGTAAAGGCAAAAACTGCAATTACTCTTGCACCAACCTAATATATGAAGAATAACTGAGCAAAAGAAATGGTAACCATGCATCAATAATTAACAGTTTCTAGACCAGGAAATAGGGACTTATCCTTAAGTTATTGTGTTACACTTATTTATTTTTACTCTGCCTCTTTCCAAAAAGGATATGAGACAACTATTGATTCAGTATACCCTTCCAAACAATCTCATACATTTTTTTTTAAAATCTTGTCATGATACGTTATTGTCATCTGCCAAAGTAGTTTTCTGGTGTTTGAATTAAATTATGACCCAAATTTGGAACTGATACACTGTGGGTAAGGAACTTCATATAAAATGATAAAAAGTCTTGCTAACTGCAGATTGAAGAGCTCTGTTTCAAACAAAAGTTGAGTCTGGAAAATGAACAGCACAGTTGTAATGGGGGCATGGCAGAGGCCTTGCTCATCTTTTTCTCGTTTTTCTGAATTGAGGATATGTTCCCAGACACCTCTCCTCATGTACCCTCAATTACCAAGGTAATGGGAAAAGATGCAGTCCACGTCTCTGTAGTTGTAAAGCCCTTCACAAGTTGAAGTGTTGTAAGGTACCTGGCACATGGTAGGTGTACAATAAATGCTGAATGAATATAACCGAGGTCAAAAATTCTTTTAAAATGATGAGGGGGACAAAAGGAAAAGGAATAGTCTGTTCTTTTAAAAAAATGATTTTCTTTAGTTTTTTCCTTAAACTCAAGCAATAGTTTCTCTTGCTTCTTTACATTTCTCCTCTTGAAGTAAACTTGTTCTTGTTTTTAAGTTTTCATGAGAAGGAACGGCTTGTTACTTTTAATTCGTGGTGCTTTCCATGGTATATAACAACTGTTTATATTCATGCTCACACATATTCACATATTAACATCATGTAATTACAACCAGCATACCTTGGAGATATGGAGGGTTCAGTTCTAGACATGTCAAAAAGTGAGTATTGCAATAAAATGAGTGACTTTTTTTTTTGTTTGTTTCTCAGTGCATTTAAAAGTTGTTTACACTATACTGTAATCTATTAGGTGTGCAAAAACATCATTTAGAAAAAAATAATGTATATCTTCTTTTGAGAAATATCTGTTGATGTTCTTTGTCCACTTTTTAATGGGGGTTTCTCTTGTAAGTTCTTTATAAATATGAACAGATATTTTTTAAAACAAGACACATATGTAGCCAAAAAGCACATGAAGAAAATCTTAGTATCACTGATCATTAGAGAAATGCAAATCAAAACCACAATAAGATACCGTCTCACACACAGTCAGAATGATGATTACTAAAGTCAAAAAATAACAGATGCTGGCAAGGTTGCAGAGAAAAAGGAACACTTATACACTATTTGTGGGAGTATAAATGAGTCCAACCATTGTGAAAAACAGTATGGTGATTCCTCAAAGAGCTAAAAGTAGAACTCCACTCAACCCAGGCATCCCATTATATACCCAGAGGGATGTAAATCATTCTACCATAAAGACACATGCATGCAAATGTTCACTGCAGCACTGTTCACAATAGCAAAGACCTGGAATCAACCTAAATGCCCATCAATGACAGATTGGACAAAGAAAATGTGGTATATATACATATACATGGAATACATATACATATATATAAACATGGAACACTATGCAGCCATAAAAAAAATGAGATGTCTTTTATGTAAACATGGATAGAGCTTCTGCACAGCAAAAGAAACTATCATTAGAGTGAAACAGCAACCAAAAGAATGGGAAATAATTTTTGCAATCTACTCATCTGTCAAAGGGCTAATACTCAGAATCTACAAAGAACTTAAACTAATTTACAAGAAAAAAAAAACTCATCAAAAAGTGGGCAAAGGATATGACAGACACTTTTCAAATGAAGACATTTATGTAGCTAACAAATATATGCAACAAAGCTCATCATCACTGGTCATTAGAGAAAATGCAAATCAAAACCACACTGAGATAACATCTCATGCCAGTTAGAATGGCGATCATTAAAAAATCAGAAGACAGCAGATGCAGGAGAGGATGTGGAGAAATAGGAATGCTTTTACACTGAAGGCGGGAGTGTAAATTAGAGCAACCATTATGGAAGACAGTGTGGTGATTCCTTAACAATCCAGAAACAGAAATATCATTAGACCCAGCAATCCCTTTACTGGGTATATACTCAAAGGATTATAAATCATTCTATTATAAAGACACACACATGTGTATGTTTATTGCGGCACTGTTTACAATAGCAAAGACTTGGAACCAACCCAAATGCCCACCAGTGATAGAATAAACAAAATGTGGCACATATACATCACGGAATACTATGCAGCCATAAAAAAGGATGAGTTCATGCCCTTTGCAGGGACATGGATGAATCTGGAAACCATCATTCTCAGCAAACTGACCCAAGAACAGAAAACCAAACACTGCATGTTCTCACTCATAAGTGGGTGTTGAACAATGAGAACATGTGGACACAGGGAGGGGAACATCACACACTGGGGTCTGTTGGGGGTGGGGGGGGCTATGGAGGTGATAGCAGGGGGTGGGGAGGTTGGGAGGGATAACATTAGGAGAAATATCTAATGTAGGTGATGGGAGGATGGAGGCAGCAAACCATCATGGCATGTGTATACCTACATAGAAATCTGTATGTTCTGTACATGTACCCCAGAACTTACTGTTTTCTTCATTTAAAATTTATTTTTGCTCTGTTCCTTATTATTTTTTTTCTTCTAGTAATTTTGGGTTTGGTTTGCTCTTGTTTCACTAATTCTTTAAGATGCATCCAAGATGGCTGATCACTAGCAGCTCGGGATTGCAGCTCCCACTGAAAGAGCAGAGAACGAGAGGACGCCACACTTTCAGATCAATTTTTGTTGCTCACACACCAGGAGATTCCCAGCGGAGGAGCCCCACGTGTCACCAGCGTGACTCTTGAGGCCGGTGAGGCGGTTTTGCCGCTGCCTTGG
>NW_016107921.1:24908-45844 GCF_001604975.1 Cebus imitator | reverse complement strand
AAAGATGCATCATTAGGTTATTTGATGTTTTTCTTATTTTTTGAGGTAGGCACTTGTAGCTATTAACTTCCTCAGCACTGTTTTTGCTGTATTCCATAGATTTTATTGTGTTGCCATTATAACTCATTTCCAAATAATTTTCAATTTCCTTGATTTCTTCATCAACCCACTAGTCATTGAGGAGCATGCTGTTTAAATTCCATGTGTTTACATAAATTTCTCTTGTAATTGATTTTAGTTTTATTCCATTTTTGTCAGAGAAGATTCTTGGTATTAATTCAATTTTCTGAATGTTTTAAAACTTGTTTTGTCTTAAACATATGGTTTATCTCTGGATAGATAACATATGGTCTATCTCTGAGAATAATCCATGTGCTGAGGAAATTAATATGTATTCTGTGGCTACTGAATGAAGTGTTATGTAAATGTGGTCCATTTGGTCTATAATGCAGGTTAATTCAATGTTTCTTTGATCATTTTGCTTGGAAGATTTATCCAGTGCTGAAACAAGAGTGCTGAAGTCTCCAGGTTTTATTGTATAGGTTCTATCTCTCTCTTTAGCTCTAGTAAGTTGGGTACTCCAGTATTGAGTACATATATATTTACAGTTCTAATATATCCTCTTCTTGAATTGACCCATTTGTCATTATATAATGACCTTCTTTGCTCTTTTTGGAGTTTTTTTCTTTTTTTATTGAATTCTCTTTTGTCTGATGTAAGCAGAGCTACTCGAACTCTTTTTTGGTTTCCATTGGCATGCAGTATATTTTCCAATACTTTATTTTTAGTCAACCTGTCTTTACAGGTAAAATGTGTTTCTTGTAGGCAGCAGATCATTGGGTCTTGCATTTTAAGTTCTCGGGTACATGTGAAGATCTTGCAAGATTGTTACATAGGTATACACATGCCACGGTTGTTTGCTGCCTCCAACCTCTCATCACCTACATTAGGTATTTCTCCTTGTTATCCCTACCCAACCTCTCTGCCCCCTGCTATCACCTCCCTAGTCCCCAACCCCCAACAGACCCCCATGTGTGATGTTCCCCTCCCTGTGTCCACATGTTCTCATTGTTCAACACCTACTTATGAGTGGGAACATGCCGTGTTTGGTTTTCTGTTCTTGGGTCAATTTGCTGAGAATGATGGTTTCCAGATTCATCCATGTCCCTGCAAAGGACATGAACTCATCCTTTTTTATGGCTGCATAGTATTCCATGGTGTATATGTGCCACATTTTCTTTATCTATTCAATCACTGGTGGGCATTTGGGTTGGTTCCAAGTCTTTGCCATTGTAAACAGTGTCGCAATAAACATATGTATGTGTGTATCTTTATAATAGACTGATTTATAATCCTTTGAGTATATACCCAGTAAAGGGATTGCTGGGTCAAATGGTATTTGTTTCCAGATCCTTGAGGAATCACCATGCTGTCTTTCACAATGGTTGATCTAATTTACACTCCTACCAACAGTGTAAAAGCATTCCTATTTCTCCACATCCTCTCCAGCATCTGTTGTCTCCAGATTTTTTAACGATCACCATTCTAACTGGGTCTTGCTTTTTAAATCCATTCAGCCATTCTGTATCTTTTCATTAAGGAGTTTATTCCATATACTTTCAATATTATTTATAAGAACTTACTCCTGCCATTTTGTTATTTATTTCTGGTTACTTTGTGATATTTTCTTCCTTCTTTCCTTCCTTCTTGTCTTCTTTTAGTGAAGGTGATTTTCTATGGTGATATAATTAATTTCTTGCTTTTCTGTTGTGTGCTTTTTTGATTTGTGGTTACCATAAGGCTTTCAAATGATATTTCATAATCCATTATTTTAAGCTGAAAATGTTAACATGATTTACATAAAACAAATGAACAAGCAGAAATAAAATAAAAACTGCACTTCTTTCCCCTACTTTTTAGCTCTTTGTTTTTCCAGTGTATACCTTACAGTACTGTCAGTGTATACCTTACAGTACTGTCAGTGTCTTGAAATGTTGTTGTAGTTATTATTTGACATGATTTGGATCTGTGTCTCCACCCAAATCTCATGTCAAATTGTAATCCTCAATATTGGATGTGGGGCCTGGTGGGAGGTGAATGGATAATGGGAGTGGTTTATCATGGCTTAACACTATCCTCCTTGGTGTTACTGCAGTAGTGAGTTCGTGTGAAAAGTGTGTAGCATCCCCACTCTCTCTCTTGTTCCTCCTCATTCCATGAAATATGCCTGCTGTCACTTTGCCATCTGCCATAAGAAAAAGTTCCCTGAGGTCTCCTCAGAGGCAGGCAGATGCTGCCTTGCTTCCTGTACAGTCTGTTAAACTGTGAGTCAATTAAATTTCTTTTCTTTATAAATTACCCAGTCTCAGGTATTTTGTTATAGTAGTTTGAGAATGGGCTATTATTTGAGATTGGTTCATTATTTGTCTTTCCAGTTAGTATAAGAGTAATTTACACACCAGAGTCACAGTGTTATAATATTCCGTATTTTTCTGTGTATTATTACTGGTGAGTTTTTTTTTCTTAACCTTCAGATAATCTCCTATCGCTCATTAAAGTTATTTCCTTTCTGATTGAAGTAATGCCTTTAGCACTTGTAGGACAGGTCTGGTGTTGACGAAATTGCTCAGCTTTTGTTTGTCTGGGAAGGTTTATTTCTTATTCATGTTTTAATGACGTTTTTGGAGGATACACTATTCTAGGGTAAAAGTTGTCTTTTTCTTTTTTCCCTTCAACACTTTAAATATGTCATGCCACTCTTGTCTGCCCTGTAAGGTTTCCACTGAAAAGTTTGCTTTCAGACATACCAGAGCTCCACTGTAAGTTGTTTGTTTATTTTCTCCTGTTGCTTTTAGGATCCTTTCTTTATCTTTGACCTTTCAGAGTTTAATTGTTAAATGCCTTATGTGCTAGGTGTTCTATAACCTTCTTGTATTGAATACTGATATATTTCTCTAGATTTGGGAAGTTCTTTGTAATAATTATCATTCATTAACATCCCTATCTCTGCTTCTTTCTCCTCTTTAAGGCCAATAACTTTAGAGTTGATATTTTGAAGCTATTTCCTAGATCCTGGAGGTATGTTTCATTGTTTTTAATTCTTTTTCCTTTTGTCACTTCTGACTATGTATCTTTTTTTTTTTTTTTTTTTTAAATTTTACTTTAGGTTCTGGGGTACATGTGCAGGACATGCAGGGTTGTTGCATAGGTGCATACTTTACCCAGCATTTCTCCCATGTTATACCTCCCCAACCCCTGCTGTCCCTACCCTAGCACCCCCTCTAAATTTTCCCCAGTGTGTGATGCTCCTCTCCCTGAGTCCATGTGTTCTCATTGTTCAACACCCGCCTAAGAGTGAGAACGTGTGCTGTTTCGTTTTCTGTTCTTGTGTCAGTTTGCTGAGAATGGTGGTTTCGAGACTGATCCAAGTCCCTACAAAGGACACAAACTCATTGTTTTTTATGGCTGCATAGTATTCCATGGTGTATATGTGCCAAATTTTCTTTGTCCAGTCTGTCATTGATGGGCATTTGGGTTGGTACCAGGTCTTTGCTATTGTACACAGGGCTGCAATGAACATATGTGTGCACGTGTCTTTATAGTAGAATGATTTATACTTCTTTGGGTATATACCCAGTAATGGGATTGCTGGGTCAAATGGAATTTCTATTTCTAGGTCCTTGAGGAATCGCCACACTGTCTTCCACAATGGTTGAACTAATTAACACTCCCACCAACAGTGCAAAAGTGTTCCTATTTCTCCACATCCTCTCCAGCATCTGTTGTCTCCAGATTTTTTAAATGATCACCATTCTAACTGGTGTGAGATGGTATCTCAATGTGGTTTTGATTTGCATTTCTCTAATGACCAGTGATGATGAGTACTTTTTTTGTATGTTTGTTGGCCTCATATATGTCTTCTCTTGAAAATTGTCCGTTCATATCCTTCGCCCACTTTCGAATGGGGTTGTTTTTTTCTTGTATAGCTGTTTTAATTCTTTGTAGATTCTGGATATTAGCCCTTTGTCAGATGGGTAGACTGCAAAATTTTTTTCCCCCATTCTGTTAGTTGCTGCTTCACTCTAATGATTGTTTCTTTTGCTGTGCAGAAGCTCTGGAGTTTAATTAGGTCCCATTTGTCTATCTTGGCTTTTATTGCCATTGCTATTGGTGTTTTAGTCATGGAGTCCTTGCCTATGCTTATGGTTTTGCCTACATTTTCTTCTAGTGTTTTTATGGTGTTAGGTTTTATGTTTAAATCTTTAATCCATCTGGAGTTACTTTTAGTGTAAAGTGACAGGAAGGCATCCAGTTTCTGCTTTCTGCATATTGCTAGCCAGTTTTCCCAACACCATTTATTAAACATGGAGTCCTTTCCCCATTGCTTACTTTTGTCAGGTTTGTTAAAGATCAGATGGTTGTAGATATGTAGTGTTGTTTCTGAGGCCTCTGTTCTGTTCCATTGGTCTATGTCTCTGTTTTGGTACCAGTACCATGCTGTCTTGATTACTGTTGCCTTGTAGTATAGTTTGAAGTCCGGCACTCTGATGCCTCCGGCTTTGTTCTTTTTGCTTAGGATGTCTTGGCTTTGCAGGCTCTCTTGTGATTCCATATGAAGCTTAAAGTGGTTTTTGCAGTTCTGTGAAGAAGGTCATTGGTAGCTTGATGGGGATGGCATTGAATCTATAGATTACTTTGGGCAGTATGGGCATTTTCATAATATTGATTCTTTCTAACCATGAGCATGGAATGTTTTTCCTTCTGTTAGTGTCCTCTCTTATTTCACTGAGCAGTGGTTTGTCGTTCTCCTTGAAGAGGTCCTTTACATCCTTTGTTAGTTGTATTCCTAGGTATTTTATTCTCTTTGTAGCGACTGTAAATAGGAATTTGCTCTTGATTCGGTTCTCTGTTTGTCTTTCACTGGTATACAGGAATGCTTGTGATTTCTGCACATTGATTTTGTATCCTGAGATTTTGCTGAAGTTGCCTATCTTTTGCTTAAACTTTGCTGAAGTTTAAGAAGATTTTGGGCTGAGATGATGTGGTCTTCTAAATATACAATCATGCTGTTTGCAAATAGAGACAATTTGACTTTCTCCTTTCCTAACTGAATATCCTTTATTTCTTTTTCTTGCCTGATTGCTCTGGCTAGAACTTCCAATACTATATTGAATAGGAGTGGTGAAAGAGGGCATCCTTGTCTAGTGCCTGATTTCAAAGGGAATGCTTCCAGCTTTTGCCCATTCAGTATGATAATGGCTGTAGGTTTGTCATATATAGCTTTTATCATTTTATGATACGCTCCGTTGATACCTAGTTTATTGAGAGTTTTTAGCATGAAGGGCTGTTGAATTTTGTCAAAGGACTCCTCTGCATCTATTAAGATAATCATGTGGTTTTTGTCTTTGCTTCTGTTTATGTGATGGACTATGTTTATGGACTTGCGCATGTTGAATCAGCCTTGCATCCCCGGGATGAAACCTACTTGATCCTGATGAATAAGCTTTTTGATCTGCTATTGCATTTGGTTTGCCACTATTTTATTGAAGATTTTTGTGTCGATGTTCATCATGGATATTGGCCTGAAGCTTTCTTTTTTAGTTGAGTCTCTGCCTGGTTCTGACTATGTATTTTCAAATAGCCTGTCTTCAAGCTCATTCTGCTTGATCCATTCTCTTAGGAGACTGTGATGCATTCTGCAGTAAGTCATTTGCACTTTTTCAACTAAGAATTTCTGCTTGATTCTCTTTATTTCAATTTCCTTGTGAAATTTATCTGATAGAATTCTGAATTCCTTCTCTGTGTCATCTTGATTTCCTTAAGTTTCCTAAAACTGCTATTTTGAATTTCAAGTTTCAAAGGTCATATATCTCCGTTTCTCCAGGATTGGTCCTTGGTGGCTTATGTAGTTCATTTTGTGAGGTCATGCTTTCCTTGATGGTCTTGATGGGTATGGATGTTTATCTGTGTCTGGACATTGAAGAGGTAAGTATTTATTGTAGTCTTCACAGTCTGGGCTAATTTGTACCTGTATTTCCTGGAAAGCTTTCCAGGTACTAGGAGAACTTGAGTGTGTGACCTAAGTAGTATCTGTATTAGTGGCCAGCACAAACCCAGAACACTATTGTTCTTGCAAACTTGTAGAGGTACTGTACTGTCTTGATGGTCTTGGATAAGATTCAGAATTCTCTGCAGAGACTTTTATTCTTTCCTCTTACTTTCTCCTAAAAAACCAGAGCATCTTTCTCTCTATTCAGAGCCACATGGAGCTTGGGATGGGGTGACACAAGGACCTTTGTGGCCACCACCACTGGAATCGCAGTGAATCTGACTGAAAGCTAGCATAGCACTGGGTCTCGCCCAAGGCCTGTTGTCATAAGTACTACCTGGCTACTGCCTATGTTCACTCAAGGTCTTGGGGCTGTACAATCATTAGGTGGTAAAGCCAGCCAGGGTTTATTCTTGCTTTCAGGGTACCAGTTCCTCCAGGCAGGTCCAGAGGTGCCATCTGGGAGCCAGGGACTTGGGTAGAAAACTTTAGAAGTGTGCCTAGTATTCTACATGTACTGTGGCTGAGCTGGCACTCAAATCATGAGACACAGTCTTTTCCACTCTTCCCCTACCTTTCCATAGGCAGAGGAGCCTCATGCTATGACTACTACCATAAATCCATGGAGAGTGCTGCCAGGCTACTGCTGATGTTCTGTTAAGACCCAAGAGCTCTTCACTGAGCTTGTGGTGAATGCTGCTTGGCCTGGGACTCATTCTTTGGTGTAGTTTCCCTTTGGCTCAAGCCAGGTCCAGAAATGCTATCCAAGAGCCAGGTCCTAGAATTGGGGGCCAAAAAGCCTGGTTGGTGCTTTACTTCCATGTGGCTGAGTTGGTACCTAAGGTGTAAGACAAAGCTCCCCTTACTTTTCCCTATCATTTTCTTAATCATAAGGAGTCTCTCCTCATAGCCTTCACAGCTGGTAATGGGTTGGGTTTCACCTGAAGCCAGCAAGTCTCAGAGTTTCACCTAAGGCCCATGGCTTACTACTTGGGTATCGTTACTGGTTATTCAGTGCCAAAGGGCACTTTACTCAGTAGCGTACAGGTCCTGCCAGGACTGACTCCTTCTGTTCAAGGCAGCAGGTTCCCTTTTGGCCCAGGGTGTGTCTAGAAATGTCTGGGAGGTAGAGCCTGGAAAAGGGGACTCATGACTGGTATCCTATCCTACTGTGGATGAGCTGGTATCCAAGATGTAAGACAGAGACCTCTTTATTCTTCTCCCTCCTCTCCTGAAGTGAAAGAAAGGTGTCTTTTTGTAGCCCCAAGCTGTGCAGCTTGGGTTTGGGGTAGAGGTGGTACAAATACTCTTCTAGCCACTCTGGCTGTGTCTCAACAGGTTACACGCCTCCTAAGTCCACTCATTTTAATCTCAGTGAAGCAATAGGACTCCCCTAGGAGTTACAGTCCTTGTGGCCTAGACTGTATCTGAAGTTTATTTTAGAGTCCCAGAGCACTTTAGACCAGGGTGACAAAGCTTGCCAGAACTGAAGTTTGGACCACTGGGATAGGCAGTTCCCATCTGACTAGAGTTGGTTTAAATACTCTCTCTGTGGGTGGGCATTAGCTAAATGGAACTGCTTTAGCTTTCTGCTGTAACAGGGTACCACTGAGTTCAATGCAATGTCACAATTCCTGCTGGGGGATGGGGAAGGGATGGCACTGGTAATTCAAGACTGTTTCCTACATTCCTCAGTGCCTTTTTCAGCAATATGAAGTTAAAAACCAAGTACTGTGAAAGCTCACCTAGTTTTTGGTTCTTATGAAGGTGTTTTCTTGTGTACACAGTTGTTAAATTGTCTGTGCAGAAGACATGCTCAGTGAAGGCTTCAATTTGGCCATCTTACTTTGCCCCTCCATATCATTTTATTTAACAGTCTATGATGCAGTTCTTGATCTTTAGGAATTTATGTTAAGAAAGAAAATGAAAGCAGATATAGACACCTTAAGGCAAAAGTATGTACAGGGTATTCCTAAAACTGAGTGAAATCTAATTTCTGTGCTACAGCGTAGAAAAATGAAAGGAAACAATACTGACAGAAAAGCTGGGTAAGGTTGTTAAGGGAAATATTATGTTGGGACTTTTAGACCATGTTAGAAGTTTGAATTTTATTGTCAGGATAATAATAAGAGTCTTGGTAAACATTTTGATTAAAAAAAGATCATGGCAGTTGAAGTCTGGAAAATGAATTAAAGATAAATAAGAATGGATGCTGAGAGACCAGTCAGAAAACTATATAACAGGACAGGCACAGTGACTCATGCCTGTAATCCCAGCACTTTGGGAGGCTGAGGTGGGTGGATCACCTGAGGTCAGGAGTTCAAGACCAGCCTGTCCAACATGGTGAAACTCTACTTCTACTAAAAATATAAAATTAGCTGGGTGTGGTGATGGATGCCTGTAATCATGGTGAACATGAGTAAAATACTGTCAGCAGAAC
This sequence comes from Cebus imitator, assembly GCF_001604975.1. NCBI lineage: Eukaryota > Metazoa > Chordata > Mammalia > Primates > Cebidae > Cebus > Cebus imitator. Next base: position 37,355 of record NW_016107921.1, on the reverse strand, counting down.
TGGAGAGAAGTAGACAGATTAATAAAAATTTTGGATTGAATCAATTTGGAAGGTAAGGTGGGAATCAAAAGTGAAGCAAATAACCTAAATGAAGTGAACAAGTTCCTAGAAACACAAAGCTTACCAAGACTAAAATTATGAAGAGATAGAAAATCTAACTAGATCCAATAGTAGGAAAGAAATTGAATCAGTAATCAAATATCTGCAAACAAAGAAAAGTCCTGGATCTGATGGCTTAACTGGTGAATTCTACCAAACATCTAAAGAACACAAGTCTTTCTGAAACTCTTCTAAGAAGCTGGAGGGTGGAATACTTCCTAACTCACTGTACAAAGCCAACATTACCCTGGTTCCAAAGCCATACAAAGACACTACAAAAAGGGAACAGTAAAGACCAATGTCCTTTATAAATATTGAAACAATAATCTTCAGCAAAATAGTAGCAAACTCAATTCAAATGTATATTAAAATCATATACCATGACCAACTGGTATTTATTTGTAGACTGCAAGGATGTTTTATCAGGAAAATCAATCCATATGATATGTTACATTAACAGAATGGAGAGAAAAAAAAAAAAATAAAAAAAAAAAAAAAAAAAAACCCAACCACATGATCATCTAAATTGATGCCAAAAAAATGACAAAATCAAACACCCTTTCATGATAAAAACACTCCATAACTAGGAATAGAAGGAAACTTTCTCAACACAGTAAAAGTCATATATGAAAAACTCACAGAAAACATGCTCAATGGTGAAAGGCTGAGAGCTTTTCTTTGACACAATGAGTAAAAAAGCATGCCTGCTTTTGGCATGTATTTTCAACATAGTACTGGAAGTCCTAGCTGGAGTAATTAGGTAAGAAAAAGAAATAAAAGCCATCCATTGAAAAGTAAGAAGCAAATTATGTTTGCAGATGATATAATCCTATATGTAAAAAATACCCTAAAGATTACACAAAACATGTTAGAACTAATAATGGAATTCAGCAAAGTAGCAGGATATAGAGAAAACAGACAAAAACCAGTATTATTTCTATATGCTAACAATTAACAATCAGAAAAGGAATTCACGAAACACTTTGATTTACAATAGCATCAAAAAGAATAAAATACTTAGGAAATAACAAAGAAGGTGAAAGACTTGTACAATGAAAGCAACAAAAGAATGCTGAAATAAATTTAAAAAGGCATGAAATGAAACAAATGAAAACACAAGCCATTCATAAATGAAATGTGTTTCATAAATGAAAACACAAGCCATGTTTGTGGATTGAAAGATAGAATATTGTTAAGCTATCATTACTACTCAAAGCCATCTACAGAGTCAACACATCCTTATCAAAACACCAATGACATTTTTAGCAGAAATAGAAAAACCTATCCCAAAATTCATATGGAATCTCAAGAGACCCAAAATAGACAAAACAATACTGAAAAAGAACACAGCTAGATGACTCAGACTTCCTGGTTTCAAAACTTATTTCAAAACGCTAGTAATCAAAACAATATGATACTGGTATAATGGCAGACAGACATATAGACCAACAGACTACAGTATAGAAATAAACTCTCATATATATGGTCAAATAAGTTTTGAGAAGTGTGGCTACGACCAATCAGTAGGGTAAAGGACAGCCTTTTCAGTAGATGTTTCTGGAAAAATTGTATATCCATATGCAAAAGAATGAAGTTGAACTCTCACCTAATAACATATACAAAAATTAAATCAAAATGAATCAAAGACTTATATGTATAACCAGAAACTGTAAGACTCTTAGAAAAAAGCAAAGGGCAAAAGCTTCATGATACTGGAGTTGGCACTTGATTTCTTGGAGATGACACCAAAGCCATAAGTAACAGAGAATAAAATAGTCAAATTGAACTTTGTGAAATAAAACATTTTGTGCATCAAAAGACACTCAACAGAGTAAAATGGCAACCTACAAAATGAAAGAAAATATTTGCAAATCATATATTTAGTATGACAATAATATTGAGAATATATAGAGAACCCCTAAAACTCAACAACAAAAATCAAATCAAAAGCCTTGAATAGGACATTTCTCTAAAGAAGATATAGAAATAGCCAAGAAGTACATGAAAAGATGCTCAGTATCACTAATCATTGGGGAAATACAAATTAAAACTACAATGAGATTCCTAATATCCTATTAGGATAGCTACTATAAAAAAAAATAAAAATTCAAAACAGAAAAGTGTTGGCAAGTTTAGGAAGAAACTGAAACCACCCCTTGTACACTGCTGGTAAAAATTTAAACTGATACAGCTGCTATAGAAAACACTATGGCAGTTCCTAAAAAAACTAAACATAGATAACATATGATCCAGAAATTCCACTTTTGGGTATTTGCCAAAAAGTACTGAAACCAGAATCTTTAAGAGATATTTATATACTCATGTTCATAGGAGCATCATTTACAATCACTAAAATGTGGGAGCAACCCAAATGTCTACTGATGAATGAATGAATAAGCAGAATGTGGTATACATACACAATGGATATTATTTAGTCTTAAGATGAAAGAAAATTCTAACCAAAGCTATACAATTCCACCTTTATGAGGTACTTAGAGTACTCAAAATCATAGAGACAGAATTTTGGTTGTGGAGAGGAGGGGAGAATACAGAATTACCATGGGATGGAAACAGAACTGCAGTTTTACAAGATGAAAAGAGTTATGGAGATAGATGGTGTTGATGGTTCCACATTACAAATGTATTTAATACCACTGAACGGTACACTTAAAATGGTTAAGGTGGTAAATTTTATGTTATGTATATTTTTATCACAATAAAAAATTAGAAAAGATCACTATAAATATACATAAATGCATATATATTTAAGTTAAAAGGGTTTGTACATATTCAGAGACCTGTATAAATTACATTGGAGCAACCAGTATTGGAATTCATTGAGAATAAGCTAAAAACACAAAGGCTCAGGGCTTATCTTTTAAACAAGAGGGGCCTCGTTTTTTTGTTTTTGTTTTTGTTTTTGTTTTAGCTTTCCTGGAGAGGCTAATATACACCAACATTTGCAAACCACTGTTTTATAAATGATTGAGGGGAGAGACCAAAGAGTGAGAGGGCAGAAAGAAAGAAGTAAAAGGAAATAGGAGAAAGTGTCTGACCCAGTCTGATAATTGTAATATGTTGTAAACTGAGGAGACATTATTCAATCAGCTACCTTTACTTGAAGTATGCAAATAATAATAGGTATTATTATCATGATAACATTTCTGTACCAAGGAATGGTTTGCAGCTTGCTAACCAGAATTAGGTATGTATGTCCATATATATATATAGACATACATATATATAAATATAAATACAATCCCTCTATATATAATGATTATATATACAGAGAGACATAAAAACAATTTCAAGACATATTGCTAAGTTAAAAAAGCGAGAAGTTTGGGCTGGAGTTAATAACCGGAGGCCATGGTAACTGTATGATGCAAACATGAAATATGAAACAACACAAATGCTATGATCTCACTTATTTAAAAGTTAGATTACATGTTTCCAGGCTGGCCACTCCCAAGTCTCATGTCCTCACATTTTAAACTACAATCATGTGTTTTCTACAGTCCCCTAAAGCCTTATTTCAGGATTAACTCAAAAGTCCACACTCCAGTCTCATTTGAGACAAGCCATGTCCCTTCTGCCTATTAGACTGTAAAATCAAAAGCAAGTTAGTTCCTTCCTAGATGTAATGGGGTACAGGTCTTAAAAAAATATATATGCATTCCAAATGGGAGAAATTGGCCAAAACAAAGGGGCTACAGACCTCATGTAAGTCTGAAATTCAGCTGGGTAGCCAAATCTTAAAGCCCTTTAATGATCTCCTTTGACTCCACGTCTCACACCCAAGTTACACTGATACAAGACATGGGCACTCACAGCCTTTGGCAGTTCTACCCCTGTGGCTTTGCATAATATAGCCCTGCTCTCCACTGCTTTCATGGGATGGTGCTGAGTGTCTGCAGCTTTTCCAGACGCACAGTGCAAGCTGTTGTGAATCTACTATTCTGGGGTCTGGAGGAGGGTGGCCCTCCGCTCACTGCTCCACTAGGCAGTGCCCCAGTGGGGACTCTGTGTGGGAGTTCTGACTCCACATTTCCCTTCTGTACTGCCCTAGCAGAGGTTCTCCATTAGGGCTCTGTCCCTGTTGCAAACTTCTGCCTAGATATCCAGGAATTTCCATACATCCTCTGAAATCTAGGTGGAGGTTCCCAAACCTTGATTCTTGCCTTCTATGCACTGGTAGGCCAAACACCATATGAGAGCCACAAAGGCATAGGGTTTGTACCCTCTGAAACAAGGGTCTGAACTGTACTTTGGCCTCTTTTAGCCACAGCTGAAGCTGAAGCCACTGGTACACAAGGGACCATGTCCTAACACTGCACAGAATAGCAGGAGCCTGGACTCAGGACAGGAAACCATTTTTCTGTCCTAGGCCTCCAGTCCTATGATGGGAGGGCTGCTGTGAAGGTCTCTGAAATGCCTTGGTGACATTTCCCCCATTGTTTTACTTATTAATATTTGGCTCCTCATTACTTATGCAAATGTCTGCAACTGGCGTGAATTTCTCCCCAGAAAATGGGTTTTTCTTTTCTTTACATCATCAGGCTACAAATTTTCCAAACTTTTATGCTCTGCTTCCTCTTGTACACTTTGCTGCTTGGAAATATCTTCTGCTAGATATCCTAAATCATCTCTCTCAAGTTCAAAGTTTCACATATCTCTAAAGCAGGGGCAAAATGCTACCAGTTTCTTTCCTAAAGCATAGCAAGCATGACCTTTATTCCATTTCCCAAAAAGTTCCTCATTTCTATCTGAGATCTTAGCCTAGACTCCATTGTCCATATCACTATCAGCATTTTGGTCAAAGCCATTCAACAAGTCTTTAGGAAGTTCCAAACTTTCCCACATCTTCCTGTCTTCTGAAGCCTCCAAGTCTCTAGGAAGCTCCAAATTTTCCACATTTTCATGTCTTCTTCTGAGTCCTCCAAACTGTTGCAACCTTTGCCTATTACGCAGTTCCAAAATTGCTTCCAGATTTTTGGTGTCCTTATAGCAATTCTACTTTATATCCTTATAGCACCCAACTCTACCAGTACCAATTTAATATGTTAGTATGTTCTCATGCTGCTAATAAAGATATACCCTAAAGTGGGTAAATTATAAAGGAAAGAGGATTAATTGACTCACAGTTCAGCATGGCTGGGCAGGCTTCAGGAAACTTACGATCATGGTAGAAGAGGAAGAAAACATGTCCTTTACACGGTGGCAGGAAGGACAATAACAGCCAAGCAGAGGGGGAAGTCCATTAGAAAACCATCAGATATCATGAGTACTCACTCACTATTACAATAATAGCATGGGAGAAACTGCCCCTATTATTCAATTACTCCACCTGGTTCTGCCCTTGACACATGGGAATTATTACAATTCAAGATCAGACATTGGGTGGGAGCACAGCCAAACCATATCCATCTCTGTCTAGGAATTTGTTTGCCTTTCTCCTCTACACTTGGAATACAGAAAGAAAATTCATTATTTAATAAAGTAAATCAAGTTCTTTTGATATTCTATCCCCAAATCCAATTATCCCTTATTTTCTTATGTTGGATTATTATTATTATGATTTGCTTATTTTTTGGGCCAGTGGTAGAATAAGATTATCCATTACTATGGAAAAACAAATTTCAAAAGATATTATTTTCTATAAAATGTCTTGTGCTTAACTTCTAGAGGGCCGATGCATTTTATCTTTATATGTAGCCGCCAGGGTTTCTAATCTCAATCTTTCACTAAATTTGTACCTATCATAATAGCTCCAAAATTGCTTATAGAACATTAGATAATGGCATTAGAATGGAACCAGTAAAGAGAATAGATGCAAAGCTAACCTTTTTGTTTTCAATGCATCTATTGCTCTAAATAATTTCAGCAGTGTTAAGTTCTCTTTTAGGTTCACATTTTACTCTCAATATGTTAGCAAAAAAAGATACATGATTGTACTTTTCCTTGTACTCACTGTAAAAAGATTTCACCTAATTTAATAGTAGATATGTAGATGTTAGCATGAGTATATATTAATGTATTTTCTAGAGAAAGAGAAAAATTTAAATGTTTGAAAAGCCAAGTGTACAGTAGGATAATATATATATTAACACATACATTTCAATAAATAAGAGTGAAAGCACATTTATAGCGCTGATAAAACATCAATTTATCAGTTAGCTTGCATTAAATAATGTTTTTGAGTCTCACATTTAAAATGGGGATCAAACATCTCAGAGATTTGTTTAGGGGCAGATAAAGTAATGTACCTAAGTACCTGAAAATCATAAAGCACTGTGGTATTATTTTTGAACTTGCAAAATCTAAAAAGTAGTGTTTTTATTATTGAGATGAGACTTTGTAGACTGGCATTTATATTTGAATTTTGGAAACTATTTGAACCAAAAGTATAAAAATGTGCTTTAAATAAGATTTTATTTACAGTAAACTCATTTTTAATCTATACTAAAAGCATACCTTATAAACTGAAGGTAATGCAATAAATGCTATCATGTTTATGGTAACAAGCAGTTAGCATTATATAAATAAAATTTATTTAATAAAATCTTGGGTTAGTATATGTATTCATAATGTGGTATTAAAAAGGACTTACTAATAATTCTAATTCACATATTGCATGAAAGTTATACCAGTCATAAATTAATGTGATTAAAATTTAACAAAGAAATAGATTTTAGAAATCAAAGAACTTTTTTTTCCAAAATACATTCCATTCAAAAACATTCATTTCATTCTATTAATCAAAATTACATATCTTTACTTATTATTTTCTTCAGTTAATAAGCTTTAGTTAGAATTCTCAAGCAGTTTTAGCTATTTAAGAGAAAACTGATGGGAAAGACCTTGGCATTAGATGAAATATTTATTTTAACAATCTTTAGTTTAGGGATGAAAATCGTATTAAGGCTAAGAAGTAAAGGTCAAAATGAAATTTTAAACTGAAATTACTGAGGTAAAACTGCTAAAAGATTCCTTCTTTGAAAGCTAGCCTCCCTAATCCTTGCTCTCTTCAGTGTTTTTATAGTGACTTTTAAATGTAAAGTGATAGCAATGAGCTAACATCGCTGAGGAAAAATAGAATACCAGAACATCATGTACTTTGTACAGATTATTTAGATATAGAAGACTGTCATAAAGTTCTTAGGCAGTTTGCAAAGTAAAAAACTTTAACTCTTAATTACTAAGCAGGTAATAATGGTTTTTTACGCTTTTGGATTGCTTATTATGTACTAGACACTGATTTAGAAGCTTTATGTATGTAATTCTTAAAATAAGCCTGCCAGGGTGGTATTATTTTAAGTATGCTCACATTTACAAATAGGGAACTAGATAGGTTATGTGAATTATTCAAGATTATACAATGAAAAAAGAACAGAGTTGAAATCTGAAACCAAGTCCATCTAACAGCAAAGCTCATGCATTTTCTATTACAAAAGTCTGCTTCAAGGAATAAATACAATAGCTGCATGTAGAAATGAAAGTAAAATAGATTTTTCTTCTAATAGCTGCTTTTAAACTTCCATTCTACTAGTAATAGAGTACAATTTCCTTCAATTTACAAAAACCATTTAAAAAATCTGTTTTCTACCAAGACATAAGGATATATAATATGAACCTAAATTCTGATTATCCTGACTTTAATGAATATTCCTTTTAGAGCATGCATACATTATTTTTGTATCTGCTTTCTATTATACTAACACTTATATTTGAACCTACAAGTAAACAATATTAGGATGGAAAATGTAGACAATATTTCAGATAAAAAAGAACAAAAATTTAAAATATTTTGTGTAAAGGATTCTATAAACATAAAAAATTAAATAGGTACTTTTAGAAAAAATTTTGAGAAAATAAGCATGTTAACTAAATAGAAATACTTTTCAAACAATATGAACTCATAGAAGTGGTTTTTCAGACAAATTTCTTCAATGTATATAAAGGAGATAATTCCTTTTATAGAAAATGATTAAATATCAGACAAAAGGAGAAATAAATAAAATTTTTAAAATAATTTCAAGTTTTATTTTAGATTTAGGAGTACATATGCAGGTTTGTCACAAGGGTATATTGTGTGATGTTGATGTTTAGGGTTACTCCTGTCAGCCAGGTAGTGAGCACAGTGCCCAATAGGCAATTGAATCTTAAGACCAAAGCCTGACAAGGACAAAAAGGAAAAGAAAATTATAGATTTATCTAATCTTTGAATATAGGTTCATAATTTTTTTTTTTTTAAACTAGCAAATCAAATATAGTCAGCATTTCTTTTTGGTAGTGACCAAGCAGACTTTATCTCAGGAATGCAATGACCATTAAATATAAGAAAATGTAACAATGTAATACATCATCACAATAAAAGATGAAACAATCCCAAAATAATACAAAATAAGCTTTTGATAAAATTTAACATTCATGATAAACACTCAGAAATATAAAAAATGTGGGACAATAATTGTCTCAATAAAGAGTATAAAAAACATCAAACTTAATGGTGAAATTAGAAGCATTTTCATTAAGTTCAGAACAAGTAAGTCTACCTACTCTTAAACTAGAGGTTCTGTCCAAAGCAATGGACAATAAACAATTGAAAACATCATAACTGTAAAGAAAATGATACTTATTCATATATATAGGTGTGTGTGTATGTGTGTGTGTGTTATATGTGTATATATACAACACACACATATATAACACACATTATATACACATATATAACACACACAGTTGATTGTATTAGCTACTAACTATTAGAATGAAAATCAATACCAATATACTTAGAGATTAAACAAAACATTTTTAAATAACACATAAGTCAAAATATCAACTAAATGGAAATGAAAATACAACATCAAAATTTGTGGAATGTAGCAAAAACAGTGCTCAGAGGAAAATGTATAGCTTTGAATGTATGTATTAGATATGAGGGACGATCTAAAATAAATGATCTAAGCTTCCACCTTAGAAAACTAGAAAAAGACCAGCAAATTTAATTTGAGTTAAGTAGAAAAAAAAATAAAAATCAGAGCAGAAATCAATAAAATTAAAAACAGTGAATCAAAGTAAAAGAGATCAATGACACCAAAGCTGGTTCCTTGTAAAGATACATAAAATCAATAAACCTTTAACCAGCTAAGAAAAAAAGAGAGATGATTCAAATTAATACTAGCAAAAATGAGATAGGAGACATCAGTATAGGCACCATAAACAATAAAAGGATAACAAAGAAATACTGTGAACCACTCTATGCCCGTAAATTTGATAGCGTGGATAAAATGGCTTGAAAGACACAATATGACAAAACTTACATGAGAAGAATTAGACAATCTGAATATGCCTACATCTATTAACAAAATTATATCAATAATTAAGAACATTCCCAAACAGAAAGTATCAGACCCAGATGAATTCACTGGTGAATTCTATCAAAGACTGAAGGAAGAAATTATGCCAACTATCTACAATCTCTTTGAGACGACAGAAGCAAAAGGAATACATCCTGCCTTATCTTATGAGGCCAGCATTACCCTAAACACTAAATCTAGTCAAAGATATCACAAGAAAACAGTGTCTCTCATGAACACAGATACTAAAATCTGCAACAAAATATCAAAATTGAATCTAACACTGTATAAAACAAATTATATGCCATGAACAAGTGGAATTTATCCCATGCATGCAAGGCTGTTTTAACATATGAAAATTAAACAATGTAATTCATTGTACCAACAAGCTAAAGAAGAAAATTCACATGAGCATACAAATAGATACAAGAAATGCATTCAACAAAATCCAACACACATTCATTATTAAAATCTCTCAGCAAATTGGGAATAGAAGAGAACTTACTCAACTTGTAAAGAATATCTACAAGAACCTACAGCTCACACAATACTTACTGATGAGACCCTAGAAGTGTTCCTGCCAAGACCAGGAACAAGGCAAGCATGTACTCCCACCATTGCTTTTTAACATTATATTAAATGTCATATCTAATGCAGTAACACAAAGAAAATAAGAGGTGTATGAATTAGCAAGGAAAATATAAAATTGTCCATTTTTCAAATAACATGATCATACATGTAGAAAATCTGAAGAAACTGAGCAAAAAACTGGGACTAACTATAGCAAGGTTTCAGGACACAAAGTTAATATAAAAAAGTCAAACGTTTTCCTGTATACTTGCAATGTACAAATGGAATTTGAAATTAAAAATATAATACCATCTACATCAGCATTCCTCAAAATCAAATACTTAGTTTATAATTCTTACTATATATATATATTATATATAGTAAGAATTATAAACTATTTGATTTTATATATATATATTATATATATAATATATATAATATATATAATATATTGTATATAATATATATAATATATATATTATATATATAATATATATATTATATATATGTATATATGTGATCTAAGAGAGAAAAACTATAAAAACATGATGAAAGAAATCCAACAACTAAATACATGAAAAAACATTCAGTTTCATGGATAGGAGACCCAATAAAGGTTGAATATCCCTAGCCCCCAAATCCATAATCTAAAATGTTTCAAAACTGGAGACATTCTGAGTATCCATCAACCTGATGGTCCAAGAAAATGCTCCTTGGAACATTCTGGATTTTGTATTTTTGGATTAGAAATGCTCAATCAGTAAGTATAATGCAAATATCCCAAAATCAGAACAAATTAAAAATCCGAAGCACTTTTGGTCCCAAGCATCTTAGAAAAGAGATAATCAACCTTTATTACCAAGAGTTCTTACCAAATTGATATGTAGATCCAATGCAATCCTAAGCAAAATAGCAGCAAGTTATTTTGTGGATATCAGCGAACTAATTTTAAAGTTTTTATGGAAACAAAGACTCAGAATACCAACACAGTATTAAAAATGAACAAAGTTGGAGGACGGACACTTCTCAGCTTCAAGACAAACTATAAATCAAAACAGCATATTATTGGCAAAAGAACAGACAAATAGATCAATGAAAAAGAATAGAGAGCTCGAAAGTGACCCACATAAACACAACCAACTAATTTGTGAAAAAAACAAAGGCAATAAAACAGAGAAGTCAGTTTTTTTAACAAATGTTTTTTGGCTGTAAAACGGATACAATTCAGTATTTGAAACAAAGAAACTATTAAATAAGTTTGTATTTAGAATCACTGAATTTCAAAGTTTCAAGCTATCCTACAGGTCATCCTGAACAGTTGACCCCAACTTTTTTGGCACCAGGGACTGTTTTTGTGGAAGACAATTTTTCCATGGACCCAGGGTGTGGTGAATGGTTTTGGTATGATTCAAGCATATTACGTTTACTGTGCACTTTATTTCTATTATTATTACATTGTCATATATAATGAAATAATTATATGACTCATCATAATGTAGAATCAGTGGGAGCCCTGAGCTTGTTTTCCTGCTACTTGACGATAGCTTCTGGGGGTGATGGGAGACAGTGACAGATCATCAGGCATTAGATTCTCATAAGGAACATGCAACCTAGATCCCTCACATGTGCAGTTTACAAGAGGATTTGTTCTCCTATGAGAATGTAATGCTGCTGCTAATCTGACAGGAGGTGGTGCTCAGGTGGTAAAGCGAATAATGAAGAGTGGCCATAAATACATATAAAGCTTTGCTGGCTTGCCTGCCACTCACTGTCTGCTGTGTGGTCTGGTTCCTATGCCTGGTATTGATCTGTGTCCTGGGGGTTGGGGATCCCTGATCTGGAACAACATTTGCTGACACGAGTTCTCTCACCAAAATTCATTACATGGTAATATCTTCAGCTGAATACTTCTAGTGTTTTCTTCTGGGCAGGCAAAAGAAAACTACTACTTTTGGAAAACTATAATACAAATATTTATTTATAAGTGAGGGTTCTTATTCTTTTACCTCTCAGGATATTTTAGAAATGTCTTATAATCTTTCACATATATATTCATTTAGCTGTTTCCCTCTCTATCATCTACGTATCTGGAGGCAGAGATTATAATTGTTGAAAATGCTTTGTATTCAATCATAAGCAGTGTCATGTTTATAAGTGACCTTAATATAATTTGATCGTGATGGAAATATGTGGAAAAAAATGAACGTACTCATATATCTGAAGACATAAATAAAATCATAGAAAGTGCCATATCTGAAAAACAATACCTACATATTAACTGAAATTCAATTCCATGGAAATAATTATGATGCTATGATAATATTAGAACATTTGAAACATATGACTTATTATAACTGAAAACTTTGTTGACCATATTTATAAATTGTGTTTAATAAGAATGACAATGTTGAAACACCTA
>NW_016107921.1:17342-24866 GCF_001604975.1 Cebus imitator | reverse complement strand
GGCTCACCGCAACCTCCGCCTCCTGGGTTCAGGCAATTCTCCTGCCTCAACCTCCTGAGTAGCTGGGATTACAGGCACGCGCCACGATGCCCAGCTAATGTTTTGTATTTTCAGTAGAGACGGGTTTCACCATGTTGACCGGGATGGTCTTGATCTCTTGGCCTCGTGATCCACCCGCCTCGGCCTCCCAAAGTGCTGGGATTACAGGCTTGAGCCACCGCGCCGAGCGCATCATTTTAAAAATGCTGTTTCTTCTGTCAACCAACAATAAGTTCCTGCTCTACTAACAACTTTTTCTACTTTTTAAATTCTGTCTTTGCTTCTCTAATCTTTCACTATATAACCAATTGATATATAAACAGATACTATAATTGTTTACAAAAAAAAACAAAACTTGCTACCTGGAGGAATATGTCAAAACAATCTTCCTAACTCTATAACCAAATAGATATAAGAGTTTTCTGGAATATTTCCATGAATCCAATCATTTGTTAGAAAATAGCAACATTAGGTCAGGAGCAGGGGTTCATGCCTGTAATCCCAGAAATTTGGGAGGCCGAGGCGGGCAGATCACCTGAGGTTGGGAGTTCGAGACAAACCTGACCAATATGGAGAAATCCTGTCTCTACTAAAAATACAAAATTAGCGTGGTGGTGCATGTCTGTAATACTGGCTACTCACAAGGCTGAGACATGAGAATTACTTGAACCCCTGAGGTGGAGGTGGTGGTGAGCAAAGATTCTGCCATTGCACTCTGGCCTGGGCAACAAGAGCTAAATTCCATCTCAGAAAAAAAAAAAAAAGGAAATAGTGACATTAAAAGGACATAAATGACATCATTAAGAGCAATAATGATATTAGGGTATATTAATTTTAACATCCATCTCCTTTTAGAGTTTGTAAATGAAATCTGCAAATACATACCAGATCTGTCTTTGGAGAATCTGGACACTCAGAAGAGAAATAAGGAGCTGAACTTCTGACTCCAATGCTGTCAGAAGTTGGCTTTGGAGGCTGAGCATGCTGTCTGTAAGTAGCACTTTTAGGAGTCCAACAAAACAGGTTGATTGATTCTCTTACACAGCGTTCAATGTCAATTTCTAGATAGAAATGTTTTAAAAAAGCAAACGTATAGAATTTAGATTGCTTTTATAATGTAATGCTTTTATAATATAAATATTATTATTTTATATTAACCACCATCTCTCCTAAATGAATATATCTAAATATGGCTAAGATAATAAGTTATTAGAAAAAAAGTAAAAAAAATTGTAGATATTAATTAGCATTTCTATGACTGGATCAATGGGGATATTTAGTATAATCTGCTTATCTACTTGTGTTTTCATGTGTGCCTTTGACTTGGAATTATCTACATATATATATATGAATATATATATATATATAGTTGTAGATTTCAGAGTATCATTATTTAAATGCCAGAGAATATAATACATCTCCTTATTTAAATATCTGCCAATTTATGTTGATAATGTTTCTACTTTTCCAATGTAAAATGAAAGTTAGTGGGGAGAATAGAATTTGGGAATAGGTAGACAAAAGATTCAGCGGTTGACTATTGATTCAGCATGAATTCTAGTAAAGGGAACTGAAAGTTTTACTGCCATTAAAGAAAATATAAAATAATTAGGAAAAAATCTTTCAGAATCTCAATTCAGCATTTCTCAATTCTTTTCTTGTTTTTTTCCTTTTTTGAGACAGAGTATCATTCTGTCTTCCAAGCTGGAAGGCAGTGGTGCAATCGCGGCTCACTGCAACCTCGGCCTCCAAGGTTCAAGCAATTCTTCTTGTGCCTCAGCCTCCCTAGTAGCCGGGATTACAGGCCTGTGCCACAACGCCCAGCTAATTTTTTGTATTTTGTAGAGATGGGTTTTTGCCTATGTTGCCCAGGGTGTTCTTGAATTCCTGAGCTCAGGCAATCTGCCTGCCTCAGCCTTCCAAAGTTCTAGGATTACAGGCATCAGCCACTGCACCCAACCAGCATTTCTCAATTCTTTAATAACTTCTTGAGTTAAATGAAGAAAGATTTTAAAGTTTCATCAAATAAGGTTTAAACGCACTTGATTAAAAGATAAAAGAGAAACACTTTCATATTAGATTTCCTTTTGTTTCCCATGTTTGAAATTTAAGCACCTTTAATGCAGAGGTAATGTACATAGAAAAGTTACTACAACTCTGTATTGTTTGTTTTTGATAAGACTGTATCTCTTTAGGAGGCCAACATTCCTTATGAGAAGTTAGCCATTCCTCTACAGCGAAACTGAAGAGATCACAGAAAGACAGGAGAAATTCAAGAAGTTGACTGTGATGAAGGAGTTTAGCATTGACTAGTTTTTCTATATCCCTAAAAGTAGCAAACGGCATATATTCTCATTTCCTCTATAAAAGTCCAAGTGTCAGCTCAGGCAGGCAATGGAGAAAAATATATTACATGTCACAAAGTGTTAAGTTCTTTTTTCCTCCCCCTCTTTTTGAAATGAAGGACTTTTAAGAGGGAAAGGAAATAGGCATTAAGTAAATTCTGTGGATGGTGCATGAGTAATCATTTAGAGTTATCTGCTCTGGTAAGGTAGAGAAATTTGGAAGAGGGGACAGGAAGGTAACACAGCATTTATTATATGACTGGTATTATAAACTTTCACTTAATCCATTTGGTTCTTACAATGATTATTGAAGACAAGTATTGTAATTCTTCTTTCTACCCTCTACATCTGCTAAAGATAAAGAAACTAAGACATAAGAAAGTGATTTGTTAAATGTGTTACTATGGGTAGAAGTCTGAAGTTACTATAAGATTATAAGGTATCTTTTGTTATTTCCTAACGAACTTAGATTTGGAATATGATCAGACAGTCTGGTAAGACCAGTTACGTAATTATTCCTTAGTGATGTTTGCCAAATTCACAGCTCATTACTTCCATGGCTACAAAAAGAGGTCAGATTTCATCACCTCATATACTATTCCTAATATAAAAACTATAAAGCAGAGTGAAACAAACTTTGCGATATGGGCCTATTTATTTGGGCAATGGAAAATATAGTGGTCTATAACAATATCAACTTGATATTCCACAAAGAAAATACAAACACAAACTAGAGAAAAAAAAGTTTAAGACAGGTTCCTCTAGTCTGCTTAAGAAGGAAGAGATAGCACTATTAGTTTTAGAAAACTTTGAATTCAAATAGTTAAGATAAAAACTTGGCAGCTAATGAGAGAAAATAACCATCCAAAGTCTTGTCTACTTAACACAGGCTAATCTCCAAAGGAAAGAGTTTCAGTCCATAGGTATTGCACTTGCAGGGCCCAAATCAATTTTACACATCTGTCACCAGCAAAAGGCTGAAGTCGAGTCGTGATCCAGAACAAAGGTTGTGTAGTGCAGTCCTTAAATCATTGGCAATGGAAAAGTCATTTGTATCTGCTTCCAAGCCAACCCACCAACACCATACAAGGTTTACAGTGAATCTTGATGATGTACTGGCATCGATCCCAATTCTACCCTGATTGTCAGTTCTGACAGATATCTCATTTTCCATTCACTTGACTCATGTCACCTCTCATATCAAAATCCTTCCAAAGCACATTATCATAATCAAAATAAAATGCAAAAGTACTTTGTAAACTGTACATTAAAATGCACAAATATTCCTACAAAGTAATCTCTCATCACATGGCACTACTGTTTAACCTTGCATTGTAATTATTAGATAGTGCATAGTGAATAAAACATAGGTATGGTTTCCCAGGTTTGAATTAAAGCTCCATGAGGTATTTTACAACTCTGGGTAAAACGACTTCTCTAAATCTATTAATTTCTTCATTGGCACCCATTAGTATTATATCTTTCAGAAATACTATTGTTAATATGATAAAACACAATCATTTGGGCAAGGACAGATGGAAAAGACAGCTTTCCTGAGCCCTCTCTTCTCTCATTTCAATGGCTATGAATTGCTTCTGAGATTTATTGAATAGCTATTGTCCTTCTCTTTACCATTATCTACTTCTCTTCAGCTCCCCCCTATATTTGATTCCTAGCTTTTTGGGTAAGACATTGTTTACCACTCTTTATTATTTATTTCTCATTCTGATGAAATACATTATCCAGCAGCTACAAAGAAACAGTACACAGGAGGTAAATTATTTTAAAACCTTCAAAGAATATCATTAATCTGTCCTTGAATGACAATTTGACCAAGTATAGCATGCAATTTTTTCCTTCAGAGTTATTAATGTTATAGCTCCAATGTCTTCTGCTGAGAAGTCTGATAAAATTCTGATTTAAGATTATTTGTAAATGGCTTTCTGTTTCTCTGTTAACTTTTAAGATCCCTGTATTATGAAATTTCACGGTGATATACTTAAGCATATACTTCATTGTCGTGGGCATTTGGTGGACCCCTGAGTAATCCTTCGGTTACAGAAAAAATAAGTTTTTGATGTACACGATAATTTCAGTTTCTTTTTAAATCTATTCTATAATGAAGAATCTTGAACTTCCTGAATTTAATTTCTAATAATTTTGTATTTTCGTTTTTACTTTCCATGTGTATTTTTGTTCCATACTCTGTGACATTTCCTAAATTGTATCATCTTACATTTTCATTACAAACCTCATTGCATTCCTATATCAATTTCAATTTCCAGGCCATGCACGGTGGCTCACGCCTGTAATCCCAGCAGTTTTGGAGGCTGAGGCAGGTGAATCACTTGAGGCCAGGAGTTTGAGAGAAGCCTGGCCAACAGGGTGAAACCTTGTCTCTACTAAACAAAAATACAAAAATTAGCTGAGTGTGGTAGAGTGAGCCTGTAATCCCAACTACTCGGAAGAAGACTAAAAAAAAAAAAATTCAATTTCCAGATTTTCAATGAAAAATATTCTTTGTTGTTATTGGTTTTTCAGTTACATTTTCCCATAGTTATCTTTCTGAATATATTCTTGTTTTCAGTTTGTACTGTTCTATGTCTTAATTGGAAGCTTTCCTTACAGACTTTGTGATCTGTGATTCTATATATTTACAAGAACAGCACCAAAAATCCGATTGGAAGTTGTTTTTATGTGGGCAGGGCTTAGTGACGGGTAGATTCACTACAGGGTAATTTGGGGATATAGTTATTTTGTTAGAAGGCTCCTAAGTAAGAAATTTCTCCTTCTGGTAACGTTGAATTTCTCCAGATAATTCTCTGATCTTCTAAGCTCATCCCTGCCAGCCTTCTGAGATATGACCATGGGAGGGGCCTGTATAACTATATACAGGCCCTGCTCTCTGCTATGCCTGCTGACTTTGAGTCTCAAGACTCTGTGACTCTATTACTCCAAAGAATACCTCTCTATATTTACCATTAAAATTGTCATTTTTATAAAATATGACAAAGTAAAAATATTTCCATCCGAACAATGAAGAACGGATTTGGGGGAGCACCAAGATGGCTGAGAGGAAGCAACAATAGAATGCAGCTCCCAGTGCATGAGACGCAGAGGGCTAGAGGACTTCACGATTGCAAGCAAGGTTTCAGTGGGACTGGTAGGATTCTGAAAATAGCCCAGGAAGGAGATGAAGCAGTGGGAGAGCCACTCAGGGAGGGCAAACCGAGACAGGTGGAGGCATGTCTCCACCTGGAATATGCAGCCAGCTTGGAGGGTCAGGGACTTCACCTTCTTGGTACTCCAATTTGGATCCTGGGCTTACCTCACCCCTCCTGCAACCCATGTTCCAAAGAGCTACGCCAGACTGAGGGGCGCTGTGGGTTGTCCATGCAAATCTGAGCGATGGCTCCTGCCTGCTGCTGCAAGTTGTTAGCATGAACCGGGGCAGAAGTTTGGACTAATCCCAGTGGGATGGAACAACCAGTCCCACAGAAAGAGGCAGAGTTGAAAGCAGGGAAACAGGCCATAAGGTCTGGCAGGCCTCACCCCCTAAAAACTCAAATAGAAGCTTGCTCACTAGAGAGCTTGGCAGCAAATACATCGGTTTGACCCCAACGGAGCTCAGGAAAGGAGAGCCACCACCAGGAAGGCGGGGCTAATCTGACCTGCAAACAAACTCCAGGGGAAGACCACCCACGTAGCAACATGACAGACTCCAAGGCCGCACAGAAGTGCCTCTACAGGCCAAAAAAGATATAGCTACAACTGCAACATAAAGGACCTCCACTCAGAGATTCCTCCCCAAATCACCAAATTCAAAGATCAAAGGGAGATAAATCCATGAAGATGAGAAGCAACCAGTGCAAAAAGGATGGAACCATCAAAGACCAGAACACCTCTTCCCCTCCGAGGGATCACAACTCCTCACCATCAAGGGAACAAAACAAGTCAGAAAATGAGTTTGACTAACTGACAGAAGCAGGCTTCAGAAGGTGGGTAATAAACTTCTCTGAGTTAAAAGACCATGTTCTAACCCAATGCAAAGAAACTAAGAACCTTGAAAAAAGGTTAGACAAAATGCTAAATAGAATAACCAGCTTAGAGAAGAACATAAATGACTTGATGGAGCCGAAAAACACAGCACGAGAACTTCGCGAGGCATACACAAGTTTAAACAGCTGAATTGATCAAGCAGAAGAAAGAATATCAGAAATAGAAGATCAAATCAATGAAATAAAACCAGAAGGCAAGATTAGAGAAAAAAGAGTGAAAAGAAATGAACAAAGCCTCTAAGAACTATGAGATTATGTGAAAAGACCTAATCTACACTTGATTGGTGTATCTGAATGGGATGGGGAGAATGAATCCAAGTTGGAAAAACCTCTTCAGGATATGATGCAGGAGAACTTCCCCAACCTAACAAGGCAGGCCAACATTCAAATCCAGGAAATACAGAAAACACCACAAAGATATTCCTCAAAGAGAGCAATCCCAAGGCACATAATTGTCAGATTCACCAGGTTTGAAATGAAGGAAAAAATCCTAAGGGCAGCCAGAAAGAAAGGTTGAATCACCCACAAAGGAAAGAACATTAGACTCACAGTGGATCTCTAGGCAGAAACCCTAGAAGCTAGAAGTGAGTGGGGGGGCCAATATTGAACAACCTTAAAGAAAAGAACTTTCAACCCAGAATTTCATTTCCAGCCAAACTAAGCTTCATAAGTGAAGGAGAAATAAAACCCATTACGGACAAGCAATCACTGAGAGATTTCATCATTATAGGACTTGCCTTACAAGAGCTCCTGAAGGAAGCACTAAACATGGAAAGGAACAACCAGTACCAGCCACTGAAACAATGTACCAAATACTAAAGAACAACGACCCAATGAAGAAACCGCATCAACTAACTGGCAAAACAACCCACTAGTAACAAAATGGCAGAATCAAATTCAAACATAACAATATTAACATTGAATGTAAATGGCCTAAATGCCCCAATCAAAAGACACAGACTGGCAAGTGAAGACCCATTGGTGTGCTGTATTCAGGAGACCCATCTCACATGCAAAGACACACACAGACTCAAAATAAAGGGATGGAAGAAGATTTACCAAGCAAATGGAGAGGAAAAAAA
>NW_016107921.1:14128-17332 GCF_001604975.1 Cebus imitator | reverse complement strand
AAAAAAAAAAAAAAAAGCAAGGGTAGCAATCTTAGTCTTTGATAAAATGAACTTTAAACCAACAAAGATCAAAAGAGACAAAGAAGGGCATTACATAATGGTAAAAAAGTCAATCCAAAAAGAGAGCTAACTATCCTAAATACATATGCACCCAATTCAGGAGGACCCAGATACATAAAGCAAGATCTTAACGACCTACAAAGAGACTTAGACTCCCACACAATAATAGTGGGAGACTTTAACATGCCACTGACAATATTGGGCAGATCAACAAGACAGAAAATCAACAAGGATATCTAGGACTCGAACGCAGATCTGGACCAAGCGGACCTAATAGACATTTACAGAACTCTCCACCCCAAATCCACAGACTATACATTATTCTCAGCACCACAACATACTCTGAAATTGACCACATAATTGGAAGTAAATCACTCCTCAGCAAATGCAGAAGAACAGAAATAATAACAAACGGTCTCTCAGACCACAGCACAATCAAATTAGAACTCAGGATTAAGAAAAGCATTCAAAACTGCAGTCACATGGAAACTAAACAACTTGCTCCTGAATGATGAATGGATAAACAATGAAATGAAGGCAGAAATAAAAATGTTTTTCGAAACTAACGAGAACGAAGACACAACGTACCAGAATCTATGGGATGCATTTAAAGCAGTGTCTACAGGGAAATTTATAGCAATAAATGCTCACATGAGAAACAAGGAAAGATCTAAAATTGACACCCTATCATCAAAATTGAAAGAGCTAGAAGAGCAAGATCAAAAAAACTCAAAAGCTAGCAGAAGACAAGACATAACTAAGATCAGAGCAGAACTGAAGGAGACGGAGACACAAAAAAACCCTTCAAAAAATCAGTAAATCTAGGAGCTGGTTTTTTGAAAAGATCAACAAAATAGACCGCTAGCTACACTAATAAAAAAAGAAAGAGAGAATAATTGAATAGCTGTAATAAAAAATGATAAAGGGAGATCACCACTGATTCCTCAGAAGTACAAACTACCATCAGAGATTACTACGAACAGCTCC
Organism: Cebus imitator; assembly: GCF_001604975.1. Lineage (NCBI taxonomy): Eukaryota > Metazoa > Chordata > Mammalia > Primates > Cebidae > Cebus > Cebus imitator. The sequence continues at coordinate 16,285 of NW_016107921.1, read as the reverse complement.
GTGCACATAAATCAGTAAATCTGGAAGAAATGGGTAAATTCCAGGACACCTGCAGACTCCCAAGACTAAGCCAGGAAGAAGGTGAAACCCTGAATGGACCAATAATAAGGTCTGAAGTCTAGGCAGCAATTAAGCCTACCAACCAAAAAAATTTCAGGTCCAGATGGGTTCACAGCTGAATTCTACCAGACATACAGAGAAGAGCTGGTACCATTACTTCTGAAACTATTCCAAATAATCCAAAAAGAGGGAATCCTTCCCAAATCATTTTATGAGACCAACATCATCCTGATACCAAAACCAGGCAGAGACATAACTAAAAAAGAAAACTAAAGGCCAATATCCATGATGAACATCGACAAAAAATCTTCAATAAAATACTGGCAAACCAAATCCAAAAGCACATCAAAAAGCTTATCCACCACTATCAAGTAGGCTTCATCCCGGGGATGCAAGGCTGGTTCAACATATGCAAATCTATAAACATAATCCACCACATAAACAGAACCAAAGACAAAAACCACATGATTATCTCAATAGATGCAGAGAAGGCCTTTGACAAAATTCAACAGCTCTGTATGCTAAAAACTCTCAATAAACTAGGTATCGATGGAATTTATCTCAAAATAAGAAAAGCTATTTATGACAAACCCACAGCCAATATCATACTGAATGGGCAAAAACTGGAAGCATTTCCTTTAAAAACTGGTACTAGACAAGCATGCCTTCTCTCACCACTCCTATTCAATATAGTATTGGAATTTCTAGCCAGAGCAATGAGGCAAGAAAAAGAAATAAAGAGCATTCAATTAGGAAAAGAAGAAGTCAAATTGTCCCTATTTGCAGAAGACATGATTGTATATTACAAGACCCCATCATCTTAGCCCCAAACCTTCTCAAGCTGATAAGCAACTTTGCAAAGTCTCGGGATACAAAATCAATGTGCAGAAATCACAAGCATTCCTATACACCAACAACAGAAAAATAGAGAGCTAAATCATGAGCGAACTCTCATTTACAATTGCTGCAAAGAGGAAAAAAAAAACCTAGGAATACATCCAACAAAGGACTAAAAATAATTATTTAAGGAGAACTACAAACCACTGCTCAAGGAAATAAGAGAGGAGATAAACTGATGGAAAAACATTCCATGCTCATGGTTAGGAAGACTCAATATTGTGAAAATGGCCATACTGCCCCAAGTAATGTATGCATTCAATGTCATCCCCATCAAGCTTCTGACCTTCTCCACAGAACTAGAAAAACCACTTTAAACTTCATATGGAACCCAAAGAGAGCCCGCATAGCCAAGACAATCCTAAGCAAAAAGAACAAAGCCAGAGACATCATGCTACCTGACTTAAAACTATACTACAAGGCTACAGTAATCAAAACAGCATGGTACTGGTACAAAAACAGAGATATAGACCAATGGAACAGAACAGATGCCTCAGAAACAACACCACACATCTACAACCATCTGATCTTTGACAAACCTGACAAAAATAAGCAATGAGGAAAGGATTTCCTGTTTAATGGTTCTGGGAAAAATGCCTAGCCATATGCAGGAAGCTGAAACTGGACCCTTTCCTTATACCTTATACAAAAATTTACTCCAGATGGATTAAATATTTAAACATAAAAACTAACACCATAAAAGCCCAAGAAGAAACCCTAGGCAATACCATTCAGGACATAGGCATAGGCAAGGACTTCATGACTAAAACACCAAAAGCAATGGCAACAAAAGCCAAAATAGATAAATGGGATCCAATTAAACTTAAGAGCTTCTGCAAAGCAAAATAAACTATCATTAGAGTGAACTGGCAACTAACAGAATGGGAAAAATGTTTACAATCTATGCATCTGACAAAGGGCTAATATCCAGAATCCACAAAGAACTAAAGCAGATTTACAAGAAAAATGCAAACAAACCCATTCAAAAGTGGGCAAAGGATATGAACAGATACCTTTCAAAAGAAGACATATATGCAGCCAACAAACATATGAAGAAATGCTCATCATCACTGGTCATTAGACAAATGCAAATCAAAACCACATTGAGATACCATCTCACGCCAGTTAGAATGGCGATCATTAAAAAATCTGGAGACAACAGATGCTGGAGAGGATGTGGAGAAATAGGAACACTTTTAC
>NW_016107921.1:7424-13445 GCF_001604975.1 Cebus imitator | reverse complement strand
GAAGAATGCTGTCTCTTTCTACACCAACATCTCCTCCAGTACACTTCCTTGGTATTGGGAACATTACAGTGGCTGTGCATGCTCCAGATATAACTAAGAGTAAGCTGAACATATCTACTTTGGTTTAGTGGGATATATTTTTGTGATTTGAAATAACTTCCGGGTACTGACAAAGATGCTCTCCTTGACCAAAGTCTAGCCAGACTCCTTACAGCCCTATCTTGACTAGGGTTCAACCTTGGCCTATAAAGACTTGAACAAAACATAAACATGGCTTGATTTTGTTTTTCCGACTTTACTTTTTTAAAAAATACATAGATATGTACAATTTTATGTATTAAAAATAAAAAAGTAGAAAAATACATAAAAATTATACATATTTTATGTATTAATTAAATATGGGATACATGTGACATTTTGATATATGCATACAATGTGTAATGATCAAAACAGGGTAATTAGAACACCTATCAATTCAAATATTTATTTCGTTGTGTTGGGAACATTTCAAATCTAGCTATTTTGAAATATACAACAAATTATTGTTAACTACAGTCATCCTATTATGCTATCTATCGAACACCAGAACTTATTCCTTCGGTCTAACCATATTTTTGTATCCATTAACAAGTCTCTCTTCATCTCCATACCCCAGCCCATTCTTCTCAGCCTCCGGCAACTATCACTCTACTATCAACTTCAATTTATATAGTTTCCCATGTATGAGTGAGAATATGTGATACTGTGAATATGAGATATGTCTTTCTGTGCCTGGTTTATTTCACTTAATTTGATGACCTCCAATTCCATCCATGTTGCTACAAATAACAGGATTTCACTGCCTTTTATGGCTGAATGGTAATTCACTGTGTTTTTGTGTACATTTTAATGCATTCATTTATTGATAGACACTTAGGTTGATTCTATATGTTGGCTACTGTGAATAGTGCTGCAATAAACATGGGAGTGCAGACATCTCTGTGGTATCCCGATTTCCTTTCTTTTGGATATATATCCAGCAAGTGGGAATGCTGGATCTCATGGTGGATCTATTTATACTTTTTTGAGGAACATTCACACTGTTTTTCATAAAGGCTATAGTAATTTATGTTCCCACCAATAGCGTATGAACATTCCACTTTCTCCACATCTATTATTTTTGTCTTCTTAATAGCCTTTTATACTGGCATGAGATAAAATTTTATTGTGATTTTGATTTGCATTTCTCTCATGAGTACTTTTTCATATACTTGTTGGCCATTGTAAGGTTTTTTTTTTTTTTTTTTGAAGACATGGTCTCACTAAGTGACCCAGGTTACAGTGTAATGGCTACAGACATGATCATAGACTATGACCTATGACAGCCTCAAACCTCTGGACTCAAGTGATCTTCTATCACAGCATCCTGAATACTTGGGACTATAAGCACACACAATCACATCTCTTTCTATGTCTCCTTTTCAGAAACATCTGTTCAGATCATCTGCCCATTTTTTAAATAGGATTGTTTTAGGCACTGATTTGAGTTCTTTATATACTCTGCTTACTAATACTTTGCTGGATGAAGAGTTTGCACATTTCTCCCATTCTGTAGGTTGTTTCTTCACTCTATTGATTGTCTGCTGTGAAATATTTTAGCTTTATGTAATTCTATTTGTCTACTTTTGCTTTGGTTGCCTATGGTTTTGAGATCTGACCTCAAAAATCTTTGCCCAGATCAATGTTGTGAGGCATTTCCCCAATTGGGTCTAGTAGTTTCATGTCCTACATTTAAGTCTTTAAAATACATTTTGATTTAATTTTTCTATATGGTGAGAGATGGGGTCTAGTTTCATTAGTCTGCATAAAGAGATACAGTTTTCCCATCATCATTAATTTCAAAACGAAAACTGTCATTTTCTTCAATGTAAATTCTTGGCACCTTTGTCAAAAATAAGTTGGCTGCAAATGTGTGAATTTATTTCTGAGTTCTCTATTCTATTTCATTGGTGTATGTGTCAGTTTTTATGGCAGTACAATGCTGTTTTATTTACTACAGCTCTGTAGTGTATTTGGGAAGTAGTGTGAGGCTTCTAGCTTTCTCCTTTTTGCTCAAGATTGCTTTTGCTACTTGGGGTTTTCTGTGGTTCCATACAAATTTTAGGATTATTTTCTCTAATTCTGGGAAGACTGTCATTGGTATTTTGATAGAAATTATATTGAATTTGTAGATAACTTTTGGTGGCATCATGTTAACATCATTAATTCTTCTAATCTATAAGCATGTTGTAACTTTCCATTTTTCGGTACCCTCTGTAATTTCTTTCATTAGTGTTTTATTGTTTTCATTGCAGAGATCTCTCACTTATTTAAATTTGTTCCTATGTATTTTATTTTATTTGTAGCTAATTTAAGCAGAACTGCTTTCCTGATTTCTTTTTCAGATTGTTCACATGTTGGTGTAAGAAATGCTACTGATATTTATATGTTGATTTTGTACCCCAATTTACTGAATTCGCAAAGCTTTTCTAGCAGTTTTTTGGTGAAGTCTTCAGGATTTTCCAAATACAAAGTAATATCATCTGTGAAAAGGATAATTTGAGTTCTTTCTTTACAATTGAATGTATTTAATTTTTTCTGTTCAATTGCTGTCTACAATTTTCAGTACTTTGTCAAATAAAGGTAGTGAAAGTAACATCTTTTTCTTCTAGATTTTAGAGGAAAGTCTTTCAGTTTTTCCGTATACAGTATAGTAGTTGTGGGTTTGTCACATACAGCCTTTATTGCTTTGAGGTGTTGTCTTCCTATACTTAGTTGATTGAGAATTTTTATCTTGAAGGAATGTTGAATTTTATCAAATACTTTTCTAGCATCTATTGAAATAATCATATGGGTTTTATTCTTTTATTTCATATTTCATTATATATTTGTTATATCTATTGGGTTTTGTGTATGATTTTTTTTTTAACCTTAGGTTCTGGGATACATGTGCAGGTCATGCAGAGTTGTTGCACAGGTGCATACATAACCAGGTGGTTTGCTGCCTCTATTACCCCTTCATCTATATCCGGCATTTCTTCCCATGTTATCCCTACCCACCCTTCCCACACCCTACTGTCCCCACCCTAGAACCCCCACCACTGCCCCCAGTGTGTGATGCTCCTCTCCCTGAGGCCACGTGTACTCATTGTTCAACACTCACCTATGAGTGAGAACATGCAGTGTTTGGTTTTCTGTTCTTGTGTCAGTTTGCTGAGAATGATGATTTCCAGATTCATCCAAGTCCCTACAAAGGACATGAACTCATTGTTTTTTAATGGCTGCGTAGTATTCCATGGTGTATATGTGCCACATTTTCTTTGTCCAGTCTGTCATTGATGGGCATTTGGGTTGGTTCCAGGACTTCACTATTGTACACAGGGCTGCAATGAACATACATGTGTATGTGACTTTATAATAGAACGATTTATAGTCCTTTGGGTATATAACCAATAATGGGATTGCTGGGTCAAATGGAATTTCTATTTCTAGATCCTTGAGAAATCGTCACACTGTCTTCCACAATGGTTGAACTAATTTACACTCCTGCCAACTGTGTAAGAGTGTTCCTATTTCTCCACATCATCTCCAGCATCTGTTTTCTCCAGATCTTAAATGATTGCCATTCTAACTGGCATGAGATGATACCTCGATGTGGTTTTGATTTGCATTTCTCTAATGACCAGTGATGATGAACATTTTTTTTTCATGTTTGTTGGCCTTATATATGTCTTCTTTTGAAAAGTATCTGTTCATATTCTTTGCCCATTTTTGAATGGGTTTGTTTTTTTCTTATATATCTGTTTTAGTTCTTTGTAGATTCTGGATATTAGCCCTTTGTCAGATGGGTAGATTGCAAAAATTTTTTTCCATTCTGTTGGTTGCCGGTTTGCTCTAATGATGGTTTCTGCTGCTGTGCAGAAGCCCTGAAGTTTAATTAGATCCCATTTGTCTATCTTGGCTTTTGTGTCATTGCTTTTGGTGTTTTAGTCATGAAGTCCTTGCCTATGCCTATGTCCTGGATGGTTTTGCCTACATTTTCATCTAGAGTTTTTATAGTGTCAAGTTTTATGTTTAAATCTTTAATCCATCTGGAGTTAATTTTAATGTAAGGTGACATGAAGGCATCTAGTTTCTGCTTTCTGCACATTGCTAGCCAGTTTTCCCAACACCACTTACTAAGCATGGAGTCCTTTCTCTGTTGCTTGTTTTTGTCAGGTTTGTCAAAGATCAGGTGGTTGTAGATGTGTGGTGTTGCTTCTGAGGCCTCTGTTCTGTTTGATTGGTCTATGTCTCTGTTTTGGTACCAGTACCATGCTGTTTTGATTCCTGTTGCCTTGTAGTATGGTTTGAAGTCTGGCAGCATGATGCCTCCAGCTTTGTGTTTTCTTTTTTTTTTTTTTTCCTTAAGATTGTTTGGCTATGCAGACTCTCTTGTTGTTCCATATGAAGTTTAAAGTGGTTTTTTGCAGTTCTGTGGAGAAGGTCATTGGTAGCTTGATGGGGATAGTATTAAATCTGTAAATGACTTTGGGCAGCATGGCCATTTTCACGATATTGATTCTTCCTAACCATGAGCATGGAATGTTTTCCATTTGTCTTGTGTCGTCTCTTATTTTGTTGTGCAGTGGTTTGTAGTTCTCCTTGAAGAGGTCCTTTACATCCTTTGTTGCCTGTATTCCTTGGTATTTTATTCTCTTTGTAGCAATTGTGAATGGGAGTTCGCTCTTGATTTGGCTCACTGTTTGTCTGTTATTGGTATATAGGAATGCCTGTGATTTCTGTCCATTGATTTTGTATCCTGAGAATTTGCTGAAGTTGCTTATCATTGAGGAGATTTTGTGCTGAGATGATGGGGTCTTCTAAATATACAATCATGTCATCTGCAAATAGAGACAGTTTGACTTCCTCCTTTCCTAACTGAAATCCCTTTATTTCTTTTCCTTGCCTGATTGCTCTGGCTAGAACTTCCAATACTATGTTTAATAGGAGTGGTGAGAGAGGGCATTCTTGTCTAGTGCAGGATTTCAAAGGGAATTCTTCCAGCTTTTACCCATTTAGTATGATATTGGCTGTAGGTTTGTCATAAACAGCTTTTATTATTTTATGATATGTTCTGTCGATACCTAGTTTATTGAGAGTTTTTAGCATGAAGAGCTGCTGAATTTTGTTGAAGGCCTTTTCTGCATCTATTGAGATTATCACATGGTTTTCATCTTTGGTTCTGTTTATGAGATGGATTACATTTATGGACTTGCATATGTTTAACCAGCCTTGCATCCTTGGGATGAAGCCTACTTGATCGTGATGAATAAGCTTTGTGATGTGCTGTTGCATTTGGTTTGCCAATATTTTATTGAAGATTTTTGCATGGATGTTCATCATGGATATTGGCCTGAAACTTTCTTTTCTTGTTGAGTCTCTGCCTGGTTTTGGTATCAGGATGATGTTAGTCTCATAGAATGCATTAGGGAGGATTTCCTCTTTTGGTATGGTTGGGTATAGTTCCAGAAGGAATGGACCCAGCTCCTCTTTATACGTTTGGCAGAATTCAGCTGTGAACCCATCTGGGCCTGGACTTTTTTGGTTGGTAGGCTACTGATTGCTGCCTCAACTTCAGCCCTTGTTATTGGTCTATTCAGAGTTTCAACTTCTTCCTGGTATAGTCTTGGTAGAGTGCAAGTGTCCAGGAATTTATCCATTTCTTCTAGGTTTACTGGTTTATGTGCATAGAGCTATTTGTAGTAATCTCTGATGTTAGTTTGTATTTCTTTGGACTCAGAGGTGATATCCCCTTTATCATTTTTTTATTGCAACTACTTGATTCTTCTCTTTTGTGTTTTATTAGTCTGGCTAGTGGTCTATTTGTTGATCTTTTCAAAAAGCCAGCTCCTGCATTTATTGACTTTTTGATGGGTGTTTTTGTGTCTCTGACTCCTTCAGTTTGTCTCTGATCTTAGTTATTTCTTGTCTTCTGCTAGCTTTTGAGTTTTTTTTTTTTTT
>NW_016107921.1:0-7407 GCF_001604975.1 Cebus imitator | reverse complement strand
ATAGCTCTTTAAATTTTGATGATAGGGTGTCGATTTTAGATCTTTCCTTGTTTCTCATGTGGGCATTTATTGTTATTAATTGCCCTGCAGACACTGCTTTAAATGCATCCCAGAAATTCTGGTAAGTTGTGTCTTCGTTCTTGTTGGTTTCGAAGAACATCTTTATTTCTGCCTTCATTTCATTGTTTATCCAGCTGACACTCAGAAGCAAGTTGTTCAGTTTCCAGGTAGCTGTGCAGATTTGAGTGTCTTAATCCTGAGTTCTAATCTGATTGTGCTGTTGTCTGATAAACTGTTTGTTCTAATTTCTGTTCTTCTGCATTTGCTGAGGAGTGATTTGCTTCTAATTACGTGATCAATTTTGGAGTAAGTGCAAGGCGGTGCTGAGAAGAATGTGTATTATGTGGATTTGGGGTGCAGTGTTCTGTATATGTCTATTAGGTCGACTTGGTGCAGCTCTGCATTCAAGTCCTGGATGTCCTTGTTAATTTTCTGTCTCATTGATCAGTCTAATATTGACAGTGGAGTGTTGAAGTCTCCCACTATTACTGTGTGGGAGTCTAAATCTACCTTTAGGTCATTAAGAACCTGCTTTATGTATCTGGGTGCTCCTGTGTTTTGTGTGTATATATTTAAAATAGTTAGCTCTTCTTGTTGGATTGATTCTTTTATCATTATGTAATGCCCTTCTTTATCTCTTTTGATCTTTGTCGGTTTCACGTCCGTTTTATCAGAGACTAGGTGTGCAATCCCTGCTTTTTTTTACTCTCCATTTGTTTGATAAATCTTCTTCCATCCCTTTTGAGTCTACGTGTGTCTCTGTACGTGAAATGGGTTTCCTGAATATGGCACACTGATGAGTCTTTACTTTTTATCCAGTTTCCAAGCCTGTGTCTTTTGATTGGGATGTTTAGCCTGTTTACATTCAATGTTAATATTGTTATGTGTTAATCTGATTCTGTCATTTTGTTACTGGCTGGTTTTCTTGCCCATTAGTTGACTCAGTTTTTTCATTGCAGTTTTGGTCTTTGCCATTTGTTGGGCTTTTGCAGTGGCTGGTACTTGTTCCTTTCCGTGTTTAGTTTTTCTTTCAGGAGTTCTTGTAAGGCAGGTCTGGTGGTGATGAAATCTCTCAGTAATTGCTTGTCCATAAAGGATTTTATTTCTCCTTCGCTTATGAAGCTTAGTTTGGCTGGATATGAGATTCTGGGTTGAAAGTTATTTTCTTTTCTTTAAGGATGTTGGATATTGGCCCTCACTCTCTTCTGGCTTGTAGGGTTTCTGCCAAGAGATCCGCTGTGTGTCTGATGGGCTTCCCTCTGTGGGTGACCTGCCCTTTCTCTCTGGCTGCCTGTAGCATTTTTTCCTTCATTTAAACCCTGGTGATCTGACGATTATGTGCTTTGAGGTTGTTCTTCTTGAGGAATATTTTTGTGGTGTATTTCTTGGATTTGAATGTTGGGCTGCCATGCTAGGCTAGGAATGTTCTCCTGGATAATATCCTGGAGCATGTTTTCCAGCTTGGATTCATTCTCCCCGTCACATTCAGGTACACTGATGAAGCGTATATTAGGTCTTTGCACACATCCCATATTTCTTGGAGGCTTTGTCCATTTATTTTCACTCTTTTTTCTCGTCTTGCCTTCTCTTTTTATTTCATTGAGTTGATCTTCAATCTCTGATATCCTGTCTTCTCCTTCATCGATTCAGGTATTAAAACTTGTGTTTGCTTCACTTAGTTGTCGTGCTGTTTTTCAACTCCATCAAGTCGTTTATGTTCTTCTCTAAGCTGGTTATTCTAGTTAGCATTTCGTCTAACCTGTTGTCAAGGTTTTTGGTTTCTTTCCATTGGGTTAGGACGTGTTCCTTTAGCTCAGAAATGTTTGTTTTTACCCACCTTCTGAAGCCTGTTTCTGTGAATTCATCGCACTCTTTCTTGGTCATGTTGTGACCAAGATGAGGAGTTGTAATCCCTTGAAGGAGAACAGGCTTTCTGGTATTTGATGGTTTCATCTTTTTTGCACTGTTCTTTTTTTCCCCATCTTCATGGATTTACCTGGCTCTGATCTTAGGGAGCTGTTTGATGAGGTCACTTGTCTGTCTGTCAAGGCGCTACTGGGTTTCCAGGGACTACCTCAGGTTGCTAGGTAGGCTTGCTATGTCTTTTTTGTTTACATTGGGAGGTTAGGCCAGGCTCTTCCGCTGACCTGGAGGCACTGCTGGGTGGTCAAGAACACTGTCCCATTGCTACATAGGGTATTCTTTGTTAAAGCATGAAACCTAGTCCTGCCTCTTTAATGGTGGGTTGCGCCTTTCCTCCACAGAGCTGGATCATTCAGGGTTCAGCTCAGACTGAGGCACTGGCTGCATAACCCGCTAGAGTTAGTGCTTCAGGCCTTTGGAGTTTGTGGGTGAGGGTAGGGACCTGACTGGCTGCACCGTCTGTCTCCCCGCTTTGAGCTCCCTCTGTCCGGGCAGGCGGAGGTGGCAATAGCTCGGTCCGCAGGCTCTCCCAGCCAGCTTATGGGCTTATGCATTTGCTTAGATCTGTGAGCCCAGATTGCGCCACTGCACTCCAGCCTGGCAACAGAGTGAGACTCTGTCTCAAAAAAAAAAAGTCAAAAGAAAAGAAAAGATCTCTGTATATTTTGTTTTGCAAACCTAAGGCACATATAAACATTCAATAGTAAGACAACTATAAACGCAATGCCATCATTGTTATCTTGAAACAAAATATGCTTAATAGCACTGATCTAAACTATAAGACAAATTTTGGACTGCTCAAAAAATTCAGAAAACAGGAACCTTTATCAACCATAAAACAAGCAGCTCTGGTATAGCAAAAAGCCTTCCTATCAGATTCTTGATAATTTGGGACCAGGTTTAAGATGTATAAGTATTCAGATCTACTCTAAATTTTCAAGGTAAGTAGAAATCTTGATCACCTCTAAAATTATTTTTCATTTCAGTTCCCAACATGTACAAAACATTTCTTTTAAACTTTATAAAATATTTACATGTTGTAAAATTAGTTGTATGCTTCAAGGGCAACAATTAGGTCAGTGTTATGTGAATTCTTCTAGCTTCCTGGAATTACATTATAATTTCAGAGTCTTCATCAGTTGTGCTACAGGCTGTTGTTTTCATGACTATTTATTGGCTTGGAGATGATACAGTGTAACATCTGTTTTAAAATTTTCCCCCTTTCCATAAAATAATGTAGCATTTCCACCACAAATAAGATTGACATAATCTGAGGTTTTTTAAAATTTTTAAATTTTTTTAGTTTTTAAAATTTTCATAAAGTTTTATTTCAGTGACTATACACCACGACAATATAAACAAATTAACTACTTTCTCATTTATCCTTAACTAATTTTAAATTCACAAGACTTTAATATGCCATCTTGATTTTAATGTTTATATGTAATTTTTACGGATGGGTGGGGGAGAGGAGGACCACTGCTAAAATCTCCAAATTTAAATCCCATTTTGATTGTCCTTTTGCAAATCAAGGTGTACTTAGAAATAGACATGCATGAAAATTATGTAGCTACAAGCAGAAGATGAGAATAATTAATTTTCAGCTTCAGATAAAGTGGCATCAATCTTACAGGCTTGGCAATACAAAACTTCTCACTGAACAATTGTGTGCTACAGTTGCTCTACTCTTCACAAATCATTTTTCCATACCATATCTGCCTATAAGCAAGGGCAAAAAAATGATAGGTAACTATTAAGAGCACTTATGTTAAGATTCTTTTGCTTCACTCATGATAGATCTCCTTAGAAAAAAAATGTAGAGAGACCAGAAAGCTCTACAAATATTAATATCAATTCTACCATTTGTATTTTGGTATCGGATGTTATTTTCAATGATACTTTTTTCATTAGAAATATTGAAAAATATTTCTACAAATATATTTTTAAATATCTTTAATGTGGACTACATGATCCTGCATGATCCTTCTTTGTCTACCTTTCCTTTCACTTTTCTAGCCACTCCTCTCCACCTTCCCTTTTGCTTTAACTTCCTGCAGTAGTATGAGGCCTTTGAGTATTTTATTCCCTCTGTCTACAAGATTTTCCTCTCTTTCCACTCCTCATTCCCCTATGTCACTTACATAATTTCAGATATTATCTTAAGTATCATTTACTTAAGAAAAGCTCCCTAAATCCCTGTTTTAAACTGCTATTGTTTTCTGCAGTGTTCATCACCATTAAAACTACTTAATAAAAGGGTCAAAAATCAGTAGCCTACCAGCTATAAGCTATATTTGATTGAAGTCTTACAGTTTCAAAAATTTAAGCCACTGTTTACAATGGAAAGATTACACATAAATATTACAGTAACCCTATTTAATTTATACTCATCCCTAGATGAGAATAAAAAACTATTGACTGAAAACCCAGATTGTTTCTCATTTATATACTTAAAAATCTCTAAAATACTTTTAAAACTTTGGATATAAATGTAGTGTACCTCAATTTACTTGCCAGTACTTTTGTTTTATTAACGTAAGTACTGAATAATGGAAAAGTTTTGGTAGTTAACTCTCCATTCATCTAATGGTGGTATCGAACCATAGCCCTGCTATCTGCTTTCTTTGCTTTGGTTAAGCATTTCATAAAAATTTATCTGCTCCTTAGATGAATATGAACATTTGTTTTAGCTAAAACTTCACAATTATACTATACCTCTGACTAAAGTAAGTTTTGCTTCAAGTAAACTCAAAGCCTTATTAAGAGATCAAATAATCCTCTCAAGTTCTATAGCACATAGGATATAAGTGTGAAAATAAATTAAGAGGTCACCAGATTCTTGTCCTACTTACCCAAATACATGCAGAAAACATTCAGTCTAAACATATGAAAAAATTTTAATACAAAATTTTCTTATACAGTCAGCTCTCTATATCCATGGGTTCTGCATCCATGGATTTAACCAACCACAGATTGCACATATTTGGGGAATAAAAATAGATGTCTGTGTCTACTGAACATGATGTTTTTTCTTGTCATTATTCCCTAAAAAATACAGTATAACAACTATTTACATAGCACTTACATTATATTAGGCATTAAAAGTTATTGTGAGATGACTTAAGGTATAAAGGTGGATGTGCATAGGTCATATGCAAAGGGACTTGACCATTTGTGGATTATGGTATCTGTAGGGAGTCCTGAAAGCAATCCTGCATGGATACCGGGGGACGACTGTATTTGTATTTCACTGTATATCTTGCTATAAAATGAAAATAGTATTATTCATCTATACTTTTAACAGATAGAATGCTCATCAGTTGGAAATATCAAATTTGTGCCTCTGTGAACATTTGAAATCATTTATTTGAAGTTTATACTATTACTAATAAATCATATTTTGTTCAGCAATGAGTTGGTAATATAAACAGGAAGGAAGAAGACACAGATAAGCAGGCAGTTTGGAAAATATGTGGAAAATGTCATTCCTGTTCATCTCATTAAGTGCTTTAATAGGACCTATCATCAATGCACTGACATGCTAGGAGCAGGGATGTTAGGACTGAATTTAAGACTTAATAGAAGATGAAATATCTTGGATATTTGCATGTAGGATAACCTATTTATAAATGAAACAAATTAATTATTTCATGGAAAGATGAATTTTAAGTAAGAGAAATTAAGCAAAGAAATCCAATTGGAACAGCTGACACTTCATCAACTAAATAGATTTCATTCCTATTTGAATAGCATGCTCTGAACAAGATGAGTGCTTAAAAAGGTTTGACAGATGTTATGATACAGTGAATAGAAAGGATAAAGTTACCAGAATTTCATTTTTTAAGGCCTAAAAGAAGCAAGGTAACATCTCTTGAATAATCATTAGTAAGAATGTTGTATAAATCCTTTGTTTTGAATTAATTGAGAAACTTTATACTAATCTTATACCATCTGTAAAGTAAACCCAAAGCAGGCAATTTTAAAGACATAATTTTTCCTTTGGTATTAAGAATAGAAATATGTCAGTCAACCGTAAAATACACAGTTGCATGTGTTTTTTAATAGAGTACTGTGATTGGTTGCCACCAATCTTCCTAAAAAATATGAAAACAGACTGCGTCACCAGTGTTTCACAGGGGCATTTCTGTATCAATATGAAAAGAAATAAATTTGCTTGATTTGAAAATGCACAATCAGCATTCCTAATATGTATATTTTTGGACCTGGCCAGAAAATTTATTTTAATCCTAATCAATCATCCTATGTTTACTTTGGCAAGCTGGAAATGACAAGATCATCTGCAAAATATAGACAGTACTCCTAGTTTGCAAAACTAGCTTATTTATTACAGTTTAAAATAAAAAAATAGATAGCATGATTTTCACAAAGAAGCTCCCAGGAAAAAATGACAGAAACTATTTATTAAGAAATAACTCACTTTAACTAAAACTTGGTAAGTCAGAAAGCTGATGATAATATTTTTAATTTTGAAGGAAGGGGGAAGAAAAAGTTTTAAATAAATTCAAGTAATTTTTCTTATTCTTTTCCCACAAATGATAAAGATTTTCAACAGAAAGATGGTAAAATACCAAGTACAGATCATCCATTAAACATAAAAACGAGGACCAGCAGTAGGTTTCTTATTTCTCTTGAGAGAGTAATTAATAAAGATAAAATCTTAAAGGATATTCTTTTTGTTTTTTATTTGGTTTTCAGGCAAATTTGATTCTGGGATCATTTTAAGTGTGTTTATTATCAGCAGCAACTTGGGCCTGCCCGAAATATGGAGAACAGCAGAAGGGATGCAGTCAATAGAGTACTGTGAATTTTTTCACCTAATAAAATTAAGTTTCTGCAAAAATACAGATTTAGTTACATCCTAGGTAACGACATTAATTTCATCCTTTTAACCATAGCATCAAAGCTTAGACTACAGTTGTTATCCATATTTCTACATTTAAGCATTCAACTCCCAGGTTTACAAGCTCCTTACTTATGAATAGTCTATATAGCTTAACATACTCTCCTGCATTGCATGACATAGAATTTCCAGGGAGTTTGATTTGTCCGCCCAAGAGGACATTATTTCCTTTTGTCAAACTGTCAAATTGTTAGCAAGCAGCTGTGGCTAGGAGGGAGCGAAGTTTTATGTGAATTATATCTTTGTATAAACAGGGAGGGGAGCACTACACACTGGGGTCTGCTGGGGGGAAATGCGGGAGCGACGGGGAGTGGGAGGTGAGGAGAGATAGTATGGAGAGAAATGCCAGATATAGGCGAAGGGGAGGAAGGCAGCAAATCACACTGCCATGTATGTACCTATGCAACAATCTTGCATGTTCTTCACATGTACCCCAAAACCTAAAATGCAATTAAAAAAAACAAAAACAAAAACAAAAACATAGATTCTTAAACATTTCCCAA
>NW_016107920.1:984179-992212 GCF_001604975.1 Cebus imitator | reverse complement strand
ATTATTCAATTTTATTTAGAATTTATTAAGAATTCCCGTAACTTGGTGAGAAAAAGACAAATGAAATTCAACAGAGAAAGAAGCCAGGTAAATGAAAAGACTATTACAGAAAAGGAAAAACAAATGAAAACACAAAAAGATACTAATACTGACTGAATATTGAGAAATGTACTTTAAAAAAATGAAACATCATTCCACATTCATTGCATTGGAAAAAATTTGTCTTTTTTTGAGTTTCTTATTTCTTCTTCTTTTTTCTTTTTTTTTGACGATAAGTATTATTATTTTTAAATTACATTTTAAGTTCTGGGGTACATGTGCAGATCTTACAGGATTGTACATAGGTATACCATGCCATGGTGGTTTGCTGCCTCCATTCCCCTGTCACTTACATTAGGTATGTCCTAATGTTTTCCCTCCCTAATCTACCTACCCCATACTATCTCTCCCCTAGTCCCCACCCCCTAAAAGACCCCAGTGTGTGATGTTCCCCTCCCTGTGTCCATGTGTTCTCATTGTTCGACACCCACTTATGAGTGAGAACATGCAGTGTTTGGTTTTCTGTTCTTGTGTCAGTTTGCTGAGAATAATGGTTTCCAGATTTATCAATGTCCCTACAAAGGACATGAACTCATCATTTTTTATGGCTGTGTAGTATTCCATGGTGTATATGTGCCACATTTTCTTTATCCAGTCTATCGTTGATGGGCATTTGGGTTGGTTCCAGTTCTTTGCTATTGTAAACAGTGCTGCAATGAACATAGGTGTGCATGTGTCTTTACAGTAGAACAACTTATAATCCTTTGGGTATATACCCAGTAATGGGATTTCTGGGTCAAAAGGAATTTCTATTTCTAGATCCTTGAGGAATCGCCACACTGTCTTCCACAATGGTTGCACTAATTTACACTCACGCCAACAGTGTAAAAGTGTTCCTATTTCTCCACATCCTCTCCAGCATCTGTTGTCTCCAGATTTTTTAATGATTGCCATTCTAACTGGTGTGTCTGTTCATATCCTTCACCCACTTGTCGATGGGGTTATTTGTTTTTTGCTCGTAAATTTGTTTGAGTTCTTTGTAGATTCTGAATATTAGTCCTCTTGTCAGATGGATAGATAGCAAAATTTTTTGCCCATTCTGTTGGTTGCAGGTTCACTCTAATGATAGTTTCTTTTGCTGTGCAGAAGCTCTTAGGTTTAATTACATCCCATTTGTCTATTTTAGCTTTTGTTGCCATTGCTTTATACCATTTATCTATTTTGTCTTTTGTTGCCATTTTCATTTTGCAATGGGCCCCACGAATTATGTAGCAGGTAATGACTACAACTCCTAGCTGCTTAGTCAAAAAATCTTGGAGTCATATCCAATCCATCAACATTTTCTCTTTCTTTACCATGAGAATATATTCACTTCTCATAAGTTTCACTACTACCACACAAGTTTAAGACACCATCATCGATCTGGTCTCCTAATCAGTCTTCCTTCTTAATTTCTTGGTCCTCTCTCCAGTGTCTCTTCTCAGCAGTACAGTTAAGTACAAAGGAGAAGTCAAGTAATGTCACTTTTCTTTTCAAATTCCTCTCATTACTTCTTGTTTCACTTGAATAAAGGCCCAAATCCTTACAATGGTCTGTAATGTTGTACGTGATCTATCTTACTGAAATATCTCTCTCCTCATCTCTTGACATTTTCCTCATTGTCCACTCAACTTCATTAAAACTCATATATTTCATGTTCCTGCAATCTCCCAGCTAAGGGCCCTGAAAATACATATTGTTTCTATTTCTCTGCTAGGATTGATTATTTGATTATTTACATGTATATTTTTTCTTTTAAGTTCTTGAAAATATTTAACAGTTGCTTTAAAGTTCTTGTCTGAAAATTACAACATCTGTGTCATCTTAGGGATGATATATTGACTATATTTTTTTCTTTAGTATAAATCATGTTTTTCTATTCCAAGTCCAGTGGTTTTTTATTCAATACTAGATATGAATGGTTTGTGTGGAGACTCTAAATTCTGTTCCTCTGAAGAGTAATTTTTATTTTAGCAAGTAGATAACTTGGAGGGACTCAAGCTTCAAACTCTATCTCTCCTGTGGGCTGAAGAAGATGAAATTCCACTCACTTCTTTCAGTTTACATCTACTGAGATTTTACTGGGCCCCTTGAGATCTTTATCATGCTTTAGAGATCAGCCAAGGTTTGGTAGATTTTATACACAGATATTGGGACTTGCTGGCTCTGCTGCTCCCTTACTTTCAGATTTACTAACATTCTGCTCTGCTGTCCCAAACTCTGTCTTCTCATACTTCAAGCATTTTAGGCTGCAGTTTTTTTGTGTCCTTATACTTTATAGAGATCAGGGAACTTTATAAGACAAAAGGATTCCCTCACAAATTTCACCAAGTGTAGTTATGTTCTTTCAAGAGTAGCTTTCCCCCTAGTTTCTGCCTGTTTTTGTCTTTCACCTTCAAATGATGATGATAATGATGATGATTATTTTAAACCATTTTATTGATGTACTACTGACATATAAAAGCTGTACATATTTAATGTCTACATCTTGACAACTTGGGGGATAAGTACACACCTGTGAAACTATCATCACCATCAAGGCCATAAACATATCTAGCACCTCCCAGCTTTTTCCCAGTCCCTTTATTATTCCTACTGTGGATTTTTGTGGTAACATTTAACATCAGATCTAACCTCTTAGCAACTGTTAAATATTTAATACCCTGTTGTTACATATAAATGCTATGTTGTATAGTAGCTCTCCAGAACTTATCTTACATAACTGAAACTTTAGCCCTCTAACTATCACTTCTCCATTTTTCTCTGCTCCCATCCCCTGGAAACAACCATTTTACTCTCTTCTAAGAGTTTTACTATTTTAGATTCTACATATAAGTGAGAGCATACAGTACTACATTTGTCTTTCTATGCCTGGCTTACTTCATTTGAGACAATGCCCTCTGGGTCCAACCATGTTGTTGCAAATAGCAGGAGTTCCTTCTTTTTAAAAGCTGAATAATATTCCATTGTATGTATGCACCACAATTTCATCCATCATTGGACATTTAGATGGTTCCCATATCTTGACTATTGTAAATAATGCTGCGATGAACCTGGGAGTACCCTTATCTCTTAGAGATTTTCATTTCATTTCCTTTAGATACACATCCAAAAGTGGGATTGCTGAATCATATGGTCATTCTATTTTTAGAAATTATCATTTTAGGCCCAGCGTGGTGGCTCACGCCTGTAATCCCAGCCCTTTGGGAGGCCGAGGCTGGTGAATCACCTGAGGTCAGGAGTTCACGACCAGCCTGGCCAACATGATGAAACCCCACCTCTACTAAAAATACAAAAAATTAGCCAGTTGTGGTGCTGTATGCCTGTAGGCCCAGCTACTCGGGAGGCTGAAGCAGGAAAATCGTTTGAACCCAAGAGGTGGAGGTTGCAGTGAGCCTAGATCACGCCACTGCACTCCAGCCTGGGCAACAGAGTGACACTCTATCTAAAAAAAATTATCATTATTTTTTATATTTTGTCTAGATTTTATAATTTTACCTATGGAAGTGTTACTCCGACCATGGTACAAAATTATTTTTTCTCTCTGTACCTTATTTTCTTCATATGCAAGGAGCAGATAGTAGGGTTAGTGAAAATATTATGTATATTCATGTATGCATAGTGGACTTGTGCCATGTCAACTTAGCTATCCCCCAACTGTTTCCCAGAATTCTCTTTCCTTAAAAGAAACATTTTGCATGGGAATTGGAAGGTTACCTGAGGTCGGGAGGGAGACCAGCCTGATCAACTTGGAGAAACCCCATCTCTACCTAAAATACAAAATTAGCTGGGCGCCATGGCGCATGTCTGTAATCCCAGCTACTTGGGAGGCTGAGGCAGGAGAATCTCTGGATCCCGGGAGGTGGAGGTTGCAGTGAGCCAAGATTGCGCCATTGCACTCCAGCCTGGGCAACAAGAGCGAAACTCTGTCTCAAAAAAAAAAAAAAAAAAGGGTTTGCCTGGAAAATCGAAAACAACTTGGTTAATAATTCTCAATATTATACCATCAGACATTCTAGAAATCAATCAATCCATACTGCAGATATTGTCTGTTGGTTGGGTTCCTTGAGAAATGGAGTTGATTTTATATCTCAAAATATTAGTTAGGGAGTATGCTTGGGTCCACATGTGAAAGAAAGAAAATATAAGCAGGATTAGGCCGAAGTCAAAATGCTTGGCAGGCAAAAAAAAAAAAAAAGAGAGAAAGCTCCAGCTTATACCCACAGAGAACTCTGTAACAAATTTTTAGTCGGAATCATCTTGCTTTGAGCACCTTGAGCACCAACTTTATCAACCAGTCATTGCACGACAGTTCATCTTTCCCCTGAGTCAACAAATCCTTCATTTAAAGAAGATACAGACTGTACACCTGTAGTGGATGGACATCACAGTATCTGGTAAAGGTGTTAAAAGAAAACCTACAGTGATTTTATGAATTCATCATCCAAGAAGAGCAATCCATGCATAAAAAAGTGATAATGTTAGTGGAAATCACGTTAACCAGATATCATATTATCACCTTTAACATTGGATATGAAAGTGATCATTGGCCCCACTGAGCCATAAGTCTCAATTATTTCCTATGCATTGTACTGGCATTTAGAAGGAAATCCACTATCAAGTCATCCTTGGGGAATACTGACTTTATTTCATTGGAAACATTTACTTATTTTTATTCTGGATTTTTATTTATTTCCCCACTCCCCACAGGCCAGAATTAAGTCAGCAGTTTTGTTTTTTGTTCTATTCCTAGGGCTTCAGAATGTATTCTTCTTATAACTGAAAGTTCGTACCCTTTTATTAATATCTCCCATTTCCTTACCCCAGCCCCTGTTAACTACTATTCTCCTTTACATTAATATGAGTTTCACTTTTCTTAGATTCCACATATAAGTGAAATTGTGTAGTATTTGTCCTTCTCTGTCTTATTTCACTTAGCATAATGTCCTCCAGGTTCCATGTTGTTGCAAATGGCAGTATTCCTTTCTAAGAAAAGCTTATTTAATGTTTTAGGTGTTGCTCAGGTTTTGGATTCAGACTGAACAAAGTATATTCAAATACTTTGTTTCTAAAGCAATTTTCCTTTTACTTCAAAAGTATCTTATTCTTAATAGATTTGTTTCCAAATAGGCTATTAATGAACAATTATTGCCTGGAGGAGACTATTTGCCAATTAACTCAGGAATCACAGGGTATGTATAGGTGTGCTATAATGTCAGCAATCTGGGCTAATTTTGGAGAAGGCAGTTTGAATTAGTAAAATAATATGTACTTTTGCTTCAGTGAAGATATTTTTAACACAGTTTTGGAAGTTTGTTTGGAACTGTGCCTTAGGATATATGGCAAGTAGTACAAAATAATCTGTCAACCATCTATATAGCCATCTTTCATTTTCTTTTTCTTTTCTTTTTTTTTTTTTTTTTTTTTTTTATTTTTTTTTTTTTTTTTTTTTTTTTTTTTTTTTTTTTTTTTTTTTTTTTTTTTTTTTTTTTTTTTTGAAACGGAGTCTCACTTAGTCACCAGGATGGAGTGCAGTGGCGTGATCTCAGCTCACTCCAACCTCCACCTCCACCTCCACCTCCGCCTCCTAGGTTCAAGTGATTCTCCTGCCTTAGCCTCCCGAATAGCTAGGATTATAGGCGCACATCACCACCCCTAGCTAAATATTGTATTTTAGTAGAAATGGGTTTCACCGTGCTGGCCAGGCTGTTCTCAAACTCTTGACCTCAGGTGATCTGCCTGCCCTGGCCTCCCAAAGTGCTGACATTACAGGCATGAGCCAACATACCCGACCGCATCTTTCATTTTCTTCTCCAAAGTAGCATTATTCACCTTGATTAGCTTTCTGTCCCAGTAATCTGAAGAACTAATAATTATTGTTTATTTTAATTCTCCTTCATGATTTTGAAAGGGTAGCTTTATATAGTCATTTTTCTTTCCCAAACTTTGCATTAAATAATTCTTGACTCTTTCATATTTTTCCATGCATAACACATTGAATTATTTGTTGAAGTTGATACTATTATAGATAGAAAGACATATGTGTTCAAAGTACTTTAATTTCTTCTTTGGTAACTTTTATCTATAGTAACCCAAGCAAAGGTGAGAGTGAGAAGCAAAGCAGTAGGGAAAGAGCTTAATTTAACATGTATGAGATTATAGGACATTATGTAAAGAGAAATAAACTAGGCACAGAAAGACGAATACCACATGATGTCACTTATATGTGGAATCTAAAATAGTCCAACTCGTAGAAACAGAGGCATGGTTACTAGAGGCTAGTGGGTAGGAACCTTTGGGAGATGTTGGTCAAAGGGCATCTAATTTCAGTAAGATAAGAAGAATAAACCCAATAGATTGATTGCACATCATAGTGACTACAGTTAATAACAGTATATTATGTATTCAAAAATTGCTATGAAAATAGATTTTAAGTGTTGTCCCCACAAAAAATGATAAATGATAAGCATGTGAGGTGATACATATGTTCATTAGCACAATTTAGCCATTCGTGTATACATATCTCAAAACACCATGTTGTACATAATAAATACACATAATTTTGCTCGCTGATTAAAATAAATAAGCAATATAAATGAGATTATCCATTATGGCTTGGTTCTACAAACTCAAAACACCTTGTACATACTTAGAATTGTGTGAGACACCGAGACTTTTATACAAGTAGTTGATGCATTTTATTTATACTCTACCTTATTCATTTTGGAGGAAAAGAATAAATATTTCAAGACCTATTCATAAGACTGAGCAAATCAGCATGATTGATGATGGGTCACATGTGGATGGTGATGACTTACAAAAGATATATGTTGATGAATCTTGAATATTAGACTAAGATTATACACATTATCTCCTAGAGATGAGGGGATACTGAATATCTTTTGGAAATGAAGTTTTGTGTTGCAGGCTGTGAATTTGTTGTGATTCACTGGATAAATTGATGGAGAGAGATTCTAGAAGAAAAAGACCCACAGAGGAAGCTAATGTCATATGCAGATTTGATGCCATACAGAATATATAATATGGAAGTTATCTCCTTGTTATATATAATGATTTTATTCTAAAAAGTAATGAAGTAAAAGTAATAGTAACCAACTAGAGAAAAATTGTAAAAATGTTTCCAAAAGATTTGATAGCAATATGAAGAGTTAAAATTGAGAGTACAGTTTTTAAATAATTTATATTCAACACCATTATGAAATATAAACGTAAGTGAAGAGATAATATTATTTTTTAAAAGCATGAGAGTGGAGCTTTTACTTTTAAGGTCATTTATCTAGCCAAATAGTTATTTAGTATTTGAAAAGAGTTCAAAAGGCAAAGAAATAACATTTTAAATTAGTTTTTAGCATAAAACATTCAGGTGTGGAGGTTAATTTGTGTGGACTTTAAAAGAGAAAAAATATGGCTTCTATGCTACACAGTTTATATAGGTCAGAGCACTCTTACTAAGAGGAAGATCTTCCATTTGAAATGAAGAGGATTCTCTAGCTAGAGAGTACCAGAGGAAGAAACGGCAGAATTTACTGGTTCTCTTTGATAATTTCTGCCCTAATACTTAGCAGCTGGTTAGCAGACCATGTATAAAATCATGTGGTCCTTAGGTCGTAAATAGAAAAAAATAAAATAAAAAAGTGAAGCTTTCTTAGTATGCTTTCACATTAAAATTACTCTCTTAATATTCAGAGTGGATATAAATAAAGCATTGCTATATTTTCGATAGAAGCAATTCCATGCTTCAAGAATCAGTATAAAGAAAAGGGAGAAGTATCACGCTTAAAGCAAAAATGAATCCTGCCCTTTTCTTTCTTTTTCCTTCCTTCCTTCCTTTCCTTCCTTCCTTCCTTCCTTCCTTCCTTCCTTCCTTCCTTCCTTCCTTCCTTCCTTCCTTCTTCCCTTCCTCCCTTCCTCCCTCCCTCCCTCCCTCCCTCTCT
>NW_016107920.1:947870-984085 GCF_001604975.1 Cebus imitator | reverse complement strand
AAAAGAGAGATCAGTATTTTACTATAAGTGATAACATAGTGATCTGCTGATTGAAATTATCCAATGTTTAAGACAAGTGCAGAAGTGGGGACTGGGGTTGAAGGTAAGGTAGATTTTAACCAGTGCATACTTCTATCACCTTGTCTAATTCCATCTCCACTTACTTTTTCTAATGTTCCATGAGCTTTAAATAAACTGCGGTGGAACACTGAAAGAGAACACAATTTCCAGGACTCATGTAATGATATACAGTATAAGAAAATGAGCACGAGGTAATAGGTAAGACTGAAGTTCACAGTCCTACTCTGACTCTTGTTATCTCAGTGTCCTTGGGTAATTTTTATCCCTTCTGTAAGACTGAATTTACTAAATCAGCTAAAAATTGTGCTTGGCACTTATAAAAGAGATCTGACTAGACAGGCTTAAATACATAAGGTTTGATGTACTCATTTAATATTAAGTATGGAAGTAGGAGTTTGATGTTGTGTGTTTAGCTGCTCAAGGATGGCAGGGTCAAGTCTGTGATAAGCTCTTGATCTTCGTCTCATAATTCTCAAATAGTTGTAATTGTTCTCTCTAGTTAGCAGCAAGAGGGAGAATGCTTAGAATCATGAAGCATTGTCCAGGAAGTCCCATGAACTTCTGTGTCTTCTTATTGACCATCTCTACCTGTAAGAGGATAAAAAAAATGTGTGAGAACATTGCCTGGGATCCTGTTAATAAAGAAAAAAAAATAAGTGAATAGAGAAATAAGATGTTTCTTATTTGTATAAGTGGCATTGTGGTATAGATATAATAGGAAATGCAAGCCTCTTGTTAAGAGAATAAGGTGATATTTACATATTTCAAGAGACCAAGGAGAGCACATTATTCTCTCTATCAGGAAAAGCCTAAAATACTAAATGAAGTGGTGATCCAGTAAAGCTTTTCTCTCTTGGTAAAGTGTGTTAAATTTTGAGTTGTGCCAAGGAATATGACAAAGCTCAGGATAAACACTATATCACATCATTGTAGGTCATCTATTCCACTGTAATATTTCAGAGGAAAATTTTACACAGAAGAATAATGCTTTCCCTTCACTATGCCCATCACCTACCCATTCTTAATTTATATAAGGAGACAGATAGATGATTGATAGATTCATATATATATATGTATATAGTATATATATAAAAGAGATTCATATAGATAGATATGTAAGATATACATTGGAGCATATGCAGCTTACTCATGGAAATTTCTGAGTAAAATTTCTATAAAAATATTACAAAGCTATGTTAACATAGTTATATATAGTGTCTGTAAATATACATGATATGTACATACTACATGTATATGTATGAGTATATATGTGCATGTATAACTAGTTATAGTTCTTTTCTTTTTTTTTTCTTTTTTGAGATGGAGTCTCACTCTGTCACCCAGCCTGGAGTGCAGTGGCGCGATCTCAGCTCACTGCAATCTCCACCTCCCAGGATCAAGCAATTCTCCTGCCTCAGCCTCCTGAGTAGCTGGGATTACAGGCATACGCCACCGTGTCCAGCTAATTTTTGTATTTTTAGTATGGACAGGGTTTCACCATGTTGGCCAGCCTGGTCTTGAACTTCTGACCTCAGGTGATCAGCCTGCCTCAGCCTCCCAAAGTGCTGGGATTACAGATGTGAGCCACCACACCTGGACTAGTTATAGTTCTGTGTAATTATGTTATGTAAATATGTTTTACATTTGGTTGTGTTCTATGCTTTAGTAAATAATAAAAGTGTCAAACAGCATAAGAGGAGCTATTGGTTATATAAAATCCTTTCTTGAAGTCCTACATGCCCAGATTGTAACATAAGATGAAAAAGTGACACTATGCAATTGTGGAATTGTATAGTCCTCTCCTAAAGGCAAGCCATCAATTCTAGGTTATGATACCACAAGAAGCTAGGACATGGAACCTTCCTTCAGCAACACCTGATGATATACTTAAAAATTAAAAACAAAACCTGACACACAATAAAACCCTTACAGGCAAATCAGGAGTTGGGTAGGGTATTAGGTAAAAGCTGCAACCAGAAAAACAAGTGTCCGACTTGGGTAGCTCCTGAGTACTGTCTCTCCTGAGACGCTCTGAAGCGAAAATAAGACATGGTTGAGACACCTATATACAAGAATTACATTTCCCAGGACCCCTTGCAGTATGAAAGAGCCATGTGAATAGTTTTTAGTGAATTATCAAAGGGAGTATGGTGTGTGAATTCTCCATGGTCTCTCTTCCTCTGTTGTGGAAAACCATAAAGCCACATGTTGAGATGAGATGGCAGAGTCCTAAGTTAGAACACTGGATCCTAGAGCCACTTCCCAGAGGAGAGATTCACTAAACTCATAACAAAGTACACTTTGCATGTAAAAGAAATACAGCTTTCTATGTTAAGCAAAAGGTATTTTGGGGTTTGTTACCACAGCATAGCATGATATAACCAGATCAATATTGAAAGTCAGTTGATGAAATGATGAAAATTACTTAATCTGGAAAGAAGCTGGATGAGGGTAGTAAGACAGACTGTGAAAGAGCCAAAGTAAATTTTCATAAAGCAGAAGTCCAAATGTACCAGCACATTTTAATATCTATATAGGGAATTAAAAATAACACACGTTTTGCAATTTCTTGCAATTTATGCTACCTTGGAAAAAAGTTCTGAAACATGGCATGTCATCCAATGTGAACAGGATAAATCTCCACATAGGTAAAGTAAACTCTGGTACAATAAGTTTAAGAAAAACAAAACAAACAATATAATTTTATTTTTTAATAAAATCTGAATTTTGAAAGGAGA
Organism: Cebus imitator; assembly: GCF_001604975.1. Taxonomy (NCBI): domain Eukaryota; kingdom Metazoa; phylum Chordata; class Mammalia; order Primates; family Cebidae; genus Cebus; species Cebus imitator. Next base: position 981,266 of record NW_016107920.1, on the reverse strand, counting down.
CATCAGGCAGGGCGTGGTGGCTCATGCCTGTAATCCCAGCACTTTGGGAGGCCAAGGTGGGCAGATCACGAGGTCAGGAGTTCAAGGCCAGCTTAGTCAAATTGGTGAAACCCCGTCTCTATTAAAAATACAAAAATTAGCCTGGTGTGGTGTCATGCACCTGTAGTCCCAGCTACTTGGGAGGCTAAGGCAGAAGAGTCGCTTTAACCGGGGGGCAGAGGTTGCAGTGAGCCGAAGTCGTGCGACTGCACTCCAGCAAGGGGGACAGAGAAGTTTCCCTTTACACAATAATTTCTATAAAGATATGCTTCATATTGATTGTTCTCCACTTATCACCATAGATTTTTAAATGTCTCATTATCGACATATAAGAGATGCATACCTTTATTGACCATCTACTAGTGTTAGGCACCCTGAGAACCAAAGAAAAGACAAAATTCCTGGATTCTAGAAACTTATATTTTGGTAAAAGAGGTGTGAAAGTAAACAAAGTGAGGTGATGTATGCTAGAAAAGGGTGGGTTAGGAAAACTATTTTGGAGAATCTATGGAGGTGGTGATAGAAAACTAAAATTTGAAGGGTGATAAAGAATTCACTGAACATACAAGTGAAACTAGAGGATCTTAGCCAAGGAAAACAATTGGAACAAAAACAGGTAGCTGGAAGATAATATGTATTATTCAAGAAACTATACAAATAAGGAATGACAACAAATGCTTCCAGAGATACAGTCACGGAAAATATTTTAAATTTTGTGCTATGCTAAGTAATAGTACTGTGTAGGTAATAAGGAGTCATGAATAAAAAGTAGTAAGTACCTTAATCATAGTTGTAGTATGAAATGATTAACCTGACTTTGTGTGCTAGACTGAATGCAAAAGACAAAGTTGTAGGCAGAGTTCAGTTCTTACATAATAATGGAGGCAAGAAGTTATCAGTGTATTTGGGAGGCCGAAGTGGGCAGATCACAAGGTCAGGAGTTGAAGATCAGCCTGGCTAACATGGTAAAACCCCGTCTCTACTAAAAATACAAAAATTAGCTGGGCATGGTGGTACATGCCTGTAATCCCAAGCTACTCGGGAGGCTGAGGCAGAATTGCTTGAATCAGGCCCCCGGAGGTGGAGGTTGCATGAGCTAAGGTCATGCTACTGCACTCTAGCCTGAGCTATAGAGCAAGACTCTGTCTAAAAAAAAAAAAAAAAAAAAAAAAAGTTATGAGTGTAAATAAGAAGAAAAACTGGAGATAGGTATAAGTAAATGTGCACTGGTAAGATAAAGACACTCTTACAGTTGTTGATTAACTGGATATGGCTCTTAAGAAAAAAGTCCAGAATTATTTGGTGTTGTCAGTTAAAATAATTAGTGTAAGAAGAAGAATTTGAGTTCAAGAAGATGACTTGTTTTAAGCAAATTGATTTGGGGACTTCGATGGCAATTTCAGATGTTCTCCAATAGCCTCGTCTAAGAGAGAAATCATAGCAGATATTTATAAACTTAGGAATCATTGGTGTAAAGTTGAACAATAAAGCTGTATTGTGGGTGTACCAGCCAAACAGTATATAGAATGAGGAAAAAGTAGCCATAAAGCTAAAATCCTAGCAAAACCAATAGTTAGAGTAAACATAGAAGCAGTGTTTAGAGTTTATGAGGCATCAGTTGCTTTGAGAAGAATTTACGAAAAACGTTTTCCCCCAGGCTAATTTAAATGCCCATATGCATGACTAGTACTTTGGAATGAACTGCTGCTGTGTTCTGAAACCCAGTCCACTCCCAGTGCAATAGATACTAACATGGGGGAGGGGGTGGTAATGATGAGTATGTTTAACTCTCACATCTAGTCTAGTGAGAAGAGATTAAATTACACTGCAAACAACACATCATTAATTTTGTACTATTCTGGCTGGAAATGCTTAACTTAATTTGATCGCAAAGAATTGCAAGATGAACTTAAATTGAGGAATATCCTATAAACAAATAGCCTGCATTCTTCAAAAAATCCTTGCCATTAGGGACAAAGAACAGCAGAAGAATAATTATAGATCAAAAGAGACTGACGAGATGGGAGAACTAAATGCTATATAAGATCCTAAACAAGATTCCAGCCTGGAGGAAAACAAAAATGCTATTAAGGATACTTTTGGGACAATTGCTAACATTGTAATTTGAATAATAAATTAAATAAAAGTTTTATAGCAATGTTAAATTTCCTAAACTTGGTAGCTGTAATTTGGTTGTGTAAAAGTCCATCTTTGTTCTTAGAAATGTGCAAAAAGTTTTAAGAGATAAATGGGCCTAATGTGTGCAACCTACACTCAAATGGTTCTGAAAATAAATTGTGTATGTGTGTGTGGAGAGAGAGAGAAAGAAATAAAGCAAATAGAAATAAAACAAAAAGAAATAAAACAAATGTGGCAAATTATAAAATGTGTCATTAAAATTAAATTTAAAATTAATTAAATAGTATAAAATGTGGCAAATTATAGGAACAGATTTTAAGTGCCTACCTCTCTCTCTCTCTCTCTCTCACACACACACACACACACACACACACACACACACACACACAAACACACATGCATACACACACACAGTGGCAACTATGGATGCTGATGAATGTGTAATTAGTTTGACTGTAGTAATCATTATACAATATATTTGTACAAAAAATCATGACATTGTCCACCTGGAATGCATACATTTTATTTGTCAATTAAGTATTTTTAAATAAAACATACATAAACATATGAAACTTATATTTGAATTAAAAATGGTTCAGTTGTTTATTGTAGTGAATATTCATCTTTCTTTTTGTCCACACAGCAACTAAATTCCCATCTTGTGGTTGAAGTATAACCATGTATCCGAAGCAGTCTGCCTCTACTACAGAAAAGAAATATAAGTAACTTCAGACTTTCCTATATCCGAGTAGTGGGCAAATGTAGCTACATTCCTCCTCAATGCATTAGGTGCATTGACTCCGTACTTGGATTAAGGGATGTCATTAAACTATTAATCAAATAAATGGTCCTGACAGACAATCCTTTAATTATCTCAAAAATGATAATCTTATCTGTATATTAATTGTTCTCCTTTTCATTTTCCTATTCCCTTCACCATTAGGACAACAGAAAGGAGAACCTTGAAATGTTTCCACTTATTAAATTTAGTGGGTAGAAGCTTAAAATAATAAGATATTTAGATCAATGATGTATTTGGCATCTCTATAATTTTCCTATCTCTTATTTCTATGGCTGACTGAGAGAAATTAACTCTCTCTCTATATATATATATATATATATATACACACACACACACATATATATATATACATATATATGTATATATATACAAATTATCTGTGTATAAATCTAGTTTAGCCCAGAAATCACACTAATTATACAATTTGTCTCTAGATATTTATTATAGGAAATGTTTTATATATTCATTGGCCTTGATCCTTTAAAGTGCCAATTAGAGTTGATTATGATGACATAGATCTCTTTCCTAATTTTAATTAAGTAGACTCATATAGCAATTGGCATCCCACCCATTCCAAAGTGTTGGCATAAATATTCTAAATCATGAACTTAGACTTCTGAGAATGCTACTTATGTTAAGCAAATTAAACACAACTGTTTTGAGCACTTTAAGAATCAATCTCAGTCATTACTTTGGGCAGGTTTACAGGCAAAACTAAACTCAAAATATTTTAAAACAAACAAAGCAAACTATAACAAGGTCTAAAGAACTTGGAACATTTATATAGGAACAACAAATCTGACTAGTGGGAGCCTAGGAACCAGGTTTGGCAAGGAGATAACGCTTAAATATTTCCTGAGTTTAACAAACAAATATGCTACTTGATGCTTTACAAGTAATTAGTAAAATAGATGAGTAATTATTTAATTTGTCATAACTTTATAAAGTTGCCTCACAGTGAAGAGCAATACAGTTTTATATTTTGAAAAGGGTCTTAACTACACATAATTAAATTCTACCAGAGAAAGACTGCCTCACCTAATGATACAGAGCTTATGGATTTCTCTAGGAATTCCTTTGAAAACTTATTAGCAAACATGTCATTTGTTTAACTAGTTCAGGGGTCTAATTATGGGATTAAGTCAATTAGATTATGGGATGGATTTTTTTTCCTATTTTAGAAGATGTCGATCTTTTTTCCGTCTATTAACACTTTGTTTTATAACTTTTTTTTTTCAAAATGCACATTGCAAACCATATGCAATGAATGACACTTTACACCATGTGTTTTCTGTCATAAAACAAACTCAAAAGAACTTGTAGGTATTAAGGTGGTTGATAATGATAACATAAGAATAAAATTTAACATAGCTAGATTTTAAGAAATAAATGTAAAAACTAAATAAATACAGAAAATGCCATACTGTTGCCTGGCTATTCTAGTCATTTTCTCCTCCATAGGGCAGTTTTAATTTGCTTTAATATTATTCCAGTGAATGGTGTTCCTGATCTTCCCTGCTCCATTATTCAGGTGTAATTGTGGTCTGTTGGCCTGGTTCTCCTTGCTTGCCTTTAGCTGCCAGAAAGCAATTATACCTGATCATTTGTGGTGGTTATTGCTGTTATTATCACTTGTCTGCCCAAGACCTGCCAAGATTTTCTCAAATACCATGACAATTTTGCTCATGGAAAAAAAAAATAACATAGGGTCATTTCATTCCCATATTTGCACCTCTACTGGGAAGCACAGCTGTGATGTTTGTTTTTCTGTGACATTTTCTTTTTGCTGATTTTCATACTATACCTCACAGGTGGAATGCAGTCAGTCAGAACTGGGTACTAAGCCCCTAAGTTTTTGCTTTGCATGGTTCTGTAGGACCCGGTTTGTTGGCATACTGTCCTGCTAATTCAGCTATTATTCATCAGAATATGATGTATTATTCTCTGCTTCCAATCTAAAATCATACTTTTATAATGCAGTTTGCAAAACTTACAAATATAATTGAATTATGCTATCAGTTTCTTATTGTCTCGTACTCGTTTTTTCAAGTAGACCTGATCTTCAATACTTCCTCTACTTCCACTGATGGCCCCTGATTATTTACTCCATCAGTTTTAATGACTACACTGGTCTTTCATACTGCTTAGATGGAGGAAAAGTTTATTTTAAACTGAGAAATACTTGACAGTGATGGCAACAGTCCCAAATGACACCTAAAACAACATGTATAGTATTGCTTCTTGAAACTATTTAAAAACTAATTTGTTGAAATTATTAAAATTGTTTAAAATTGTAATCACTTTTGCACCAATCTAATAACCCAGTCTTTGTGGGAACAATCCAAATAATAGATTTTTCATACTACCTTATCTTTTTGGATTGTTCACATGAATATTAGAAATTACTTTTGGATCCAGTTATTTTGGTTATATACTTACTTTTGGTATATAAATTAAGCACATTACTCTTTCTTTATTAATGCTAGATTTGGCTAAGAATACACTTAAAGAAGATAACCTTTGCTATTTAAAAAGCACAGATTTAAGTTTATCAATAAATCATGCACTCTTATGGTTGACCATGCTCAAAATCCTATTGTTTTGAGGCTTATAAAATATAAAACCTAACACTTGCCTTCCAGGAACTTGAAGTCAATTTGTGGAGAAAGATTTATGTAGTTTTAGCTATAACCATAAATATGAAAGAACTGATGATTAGGGCAGGTTATGATAGTTGTAAGGGTCTATTTGGTCTTATCCCCATCACGTATGGACTCCACGCCCACAGTGGTCTCTAGGTTTGCCCTGCCCCCAGGACACAGGAGCGTGGCTTGGTGATATAGTGCAGCTTTTCTTTGCATTGTCAATGTGGAGATTGCATTTCCTTCTCCATATTTGACCTAATTTGTGCCTGCTTCATAAACTGTGGTGGCTTCTAATGTCTGTATCTTGACTTGGCTTCATTCCCAATTGCTTCCTTCTTATGAGCTCAGCCCCTCCTTACTTCCAGTGAATCATGTGGCCAGTGCTTCACAAGAGTTCCTGCTAATCCTTTGATAACTGTGAATATCAAATCTGAATTCCAACTTATGAACTCTACAGGAATTAAAATAACTGAACCATTACTCTGGATTAGGTTATCAGGGATCTTAGTCTGCCTAGAAATCAGAAGGTATAGAGAAAAAAGGAAAGATTTCCAGGTGGATAAAATAATAAGCAAAGTTGAAGATAAGAAAACGTTTAAGTGCAGAATGATGATATGAATTTGCTTCGATGAGAGGGATTGTAGAAATATAGATGAAAGTGTAGTTTTGGGCAAAATTGTAAATGTTCTTAAAGCTGAGATATTTGGAATTATGCTGTACATAATAGAAAAGTGCTGAAGGTTTTTCATCATGGAGATGCCGTATTTAAGGCAATATTTTAAGAATTGGTTATATAAGTATTTTTAAAGTTGCTTACTTGCCTTGCTCACTTGCCCTTTTTCTTTTTTTGAGATGATGTCTCACTCTGTTGCCCATGCTGGAGTGCAATGGCGTGATCTTGGCTCACTGCAACCTCTGCCTCCCGGTTGAAGCGATTCTCCTGCCTCAGCCTCCAGAGTAGCTTGGGATTACAGGCATGTGGCACCATGCCCAGCTAATTTTTATATTTTTAGTAGAAATGAGGTTTCACCATGTTGGCCAGGCTGGTCTTGAACTCCTGACTTCAAGTGATCCACCCGCCTTGGCCTCCCAAAGTGCTGGGATTATAGGCATGAGCCACTGTGCCCGACGCACTTGCCTTTTTTATTGAAGGGATACTGTGATCATCAAAATGATATAACTAGAGCTCATGTTTATCAATTTTAACAATTTTGATTATGAATAAGATCCAAGAAGTAATATATTATTGGGCCTTCACCGTTCCTTTTTACCTGCTTTGTCACGTGACTTTGCATCCCCTTGCCCTAAAGGTGTAGTAACATTAACTACTCATTGATGTTGGACTTAACCATGTGGCTCTCCTTGAACAATGATATGTGTATGGATGTGCCAGTGTGCCAGTGATGAGCCTAGGCTTTAAGAGGCCCTGGGTGTTTTTATATCTGCTACTCTTGCACTTCTATCTCTCGAGCTAAAATGAATGACACTTTACATCATGTGTTTTCTGTCATAAAACAAACTCAGAAGTACTTGTAGGTATTTCATTCTCTGGTCAACAGAGAATGAAAAACATATGGAGCAGATCCAAACTTAACCTTCAACTTGAAGCCAAGCCCAGTTGAGCTCAACCTAGACAGATCAACCACAGCTGACAAATAGACATGTAAAAAAAATAAAATTAACACCAAGAATATCTCTCAAAACCGTACAATTACATGGAAACCCAAAAACCTGCTCCTGAATGACATTTGGGTGAACAATGAAATTAAGACAGAATCAAGAAATTCTTTGAAAGTAATGGAAACAAAGATACAATATATCAGAACCTCTGGGACAAAACTAAATCAGTGTTAAGAGGAAAGTTTATAGCACTAAATGCTCACATCAAAAAGTTATAAAGATCTCAAATTAACAACTTAACATCACACCTAGAGGAATTAGAGAAACAATAGCAAACCAAACCCAAAGGTAGCAGAGGAGAAGAAATAAGCAAAATCATACCTGAACTTGATGAAATTGAGACACACAAAAAAAAAACGCACACAAAAGACCAAAGAAACCAGAAGTTGTCTTTTTTTTAAAGCATAAATAAGACTGATAGACTGTAAGCAAGACTAATAAAGAAAAAAGAGAGAAGATTGAAATAAAATCAGAAATGACAAANACACAAACTAGAAAAACTTGAAGAAATGGATAAATTTCTGGAAACATACAGCCTCCCAAGATTGAACTAGGAAGAAATTGAAACCCTTAAAAGACCAATAATGGATTCTGAAATTGAATCAGTAATAAAAAGCCTACTAACCAGGAAAAGCCCTAGACAGGAAAGATTCACAACTGCATTCTACCAGACATATGAAGAAGACCTGGCACCATTTCAACTGAAACTATGCAAAAAAATTGAGAAGGATAGAATCTTCCCTAAGTTTTTCTATGAGGCCAGCATCATCCTGTTACCAAAACCTAGCAGAGATACAACAAATAAAGAAAACTTCAGGTCAATATCCTTGATGAAAATAGATGCAAAAATTCCTGAAATATACTAGCATAGCAAATCCAGCAGCACATCAAAAAAGTAATTCACCATGCTCAATAGGCTTTATCGCTGGGATGAGAGGTTGGTTCAACATACACGAATGAATAAATGTGATTCATCACTTAAGTACAAATAAAAGCAAAAACTACATTATCATCTCAATAGATGTAGAAAAGGCTTTCAATAAAACTCAATATTCCTTCATGTTTAAAACTCTCAACAAACTAGGTATTGAAGGAATATACCTCAAAATAATAAGAGTCTTCTATGACAAAACCACAGCTAATATCATACAGAATGGGCAAAGGCTAGAAGCATTACCTTTGAGAACTGGAACAAGACAAGGATGCCCACTGCCACCACTCCTGCTCAACATAGTAATGAAAGTCCTATCGAGAGAAGTCATGCAAGAGAAAGAGATAGAAGGCATCCAAATAGGAAGAGAAGTCAAACTGTCTTTTTGCCAACAATATGACTTTATACCTAGAAAACCCCATAGTCTCTGAGCAAAAGCTCCTTGATCTGATAAACTTTACAAAAGTTTCAGGATACCAAATCAAATGTACAAAAATAAGTAGTGTGTCTATACACCAATAACACCCAAGCTGAGAACCCAGTAAAAAACAGAATCCTATTCACAACAGCCCCGCATAAAAGTACCTAGGAATAAAGCTAACCAGGGAGGCAAAAGATCTCTACAATGAAAATTATAAAATCTTGGTGAAAGAAATCAAAGATGACACAGACAAATGGAAAAACATTTCATGCTCATGGATAAGAATAATCAATATTGTTAACATGGCCATACTGAAAAAAGCAATTTACAAAATCAATGCTATGCCTATCAAACTACCAATGGCATTTTTTGCAGAATTGGAAAAAAAAACTATTTTAAAATTCATGTGAAACCAAAAATGAGCCCAAATAGCAAAAGCAATCCTAAGCAAAAAGAAAGAAGCTGGAGGCATCACATTATGCAACTTCAAGCTATACTATAAGACTGGAGTAACCAAAACAGTATGATACTGATACAAAAACAGACTCATTGATGAATGGAACAGAATACAGAGTCCAGAAATAAAGGTGCACACCTACAACCATCTATTCTCTAACAAAGTTGACAAAAACAAGCAATGGGGAAAGGACTCCCTATTCAATAAGTGGTGATCAGATAACTGGCTAGCCACATGCAGAAGATTGAAACTGAACCCCTTCCATTCATCACATACAAAAATCAACTCAAGATAGCTTACAGATTTAAATTCTAAACCTAACACTACAAAACCCCTAGAATAAAACCTAGGAAGTACCATTCTGAACACAGGCCCTGGAAATATTTCATGATGAAGATGCCAAAAGCAATTGCAACAAAAACAAAAACTGACAAGTGGAACTTAATTAAAATAATGGCTTCTCTACAGTAAAATAAACTATCAACAGAGTAAACAGACCCTGTATGGCGTGGGAGAAAACATTCACAAATCCTGCATCCAACAAAGGTCGAACATCCAGAATCTATAAGGAATGTAAATAAATTAACAAGCAAAAAACCAACCTCATTAAAATGAGGACAAAGAACACGAACACGCGCTTTTCAAATGAAGACATACACTTGGCCAACAAGCATGTGAAGAAATACTCAGCCTCACCAATCATCAGAGAAGTGCAAAGCAAAACCACAATGGGGTATCATCTCACACCAGTCAGAATGGCTGTTACTAAAAAGTCAAAAAATAACAGATGCTGGTGAGGCTGCAGAGAAAAGAGAATGCATACACTCTGTTGGTGGGAATGTAAATTAATTTAGCAACTGTGGAAAGTGGTTTTGCAGTTTCTCAAAGAACTTAAAACAACTACCATTTGACTAAGCAATCTCATCATCAGATATATAACCAAAGGACTATAAATCATTCTGTCATAAGAACATGCACTCATATCTGCGTTGCAGCAGTATTCACAATAGCAAAGATGTGAAATCAACCTAAATGCCCATCAGCGATAGATCAGATGAAGAAAATGTGGTACATATACATATCGTATACTACACAGCCGAAAAATTATGAGATTATATCCTTTGACAAAAAATGAGATCTTATTATTTGCAGCAACATGAATGGAGCTAGATAGAGGTCATTATCCTAAGTGAACTAATGCAGGAACAGAAATCCAAATACCATGTGCTCTCACTTATAAGTGGGAGCTAAACATTGAGTACACATGGACACAATGAAGGTAACAATAGACACCAGAGCCTACTTGAGGGTGAAGGGTGGTAGGAGGGCGAGGATCAAAAAACTGCCTTCCAGGTACTATGCTTATCACTTGAGTCATGAAATAATCTGCATACCAAAACCTCTGACATTCAATTTACCTAAATAATAAACCTGTACATGTACCCCTTAACCTTAAAGTTTTTTTAAATACTGAATTTCTAATTTTTTTACAATCAAGGTATTTATTTCAAAAATAAAAATTATTAAAGAAAAAACTATGTCCTTGGAAAATGATTATTAAAAATCAGCATTAGCTGTATTTTTCCATTGGGCCTTAGAATTTGCATAAAGTACTTCAGAAATATTCTGAACACTATTCTAATATTACATCATTGTAATCATAAAAAACATTTAGAATAATTAATTTTCATAAGATATCAGTATTCTATTTAACATTTATTGCATATCTACACTTCATATACTACATGTTCTAGAAACCAGAATATAAACCTGAAATGATGCTGCTATCAAGGTAATGAAAGAGATATATAGGCATGCAAATTTTAACAAAGTAGTGCATGGCAAACTACCGTCTGTGAGCCATATTTGGACTGCTACTGTTTTCGTAAATAGAGTTTTATTGGAACACAGACACATCCATTTTTAAAATGTATTTATAGCGGCTGTTATCAAGCTACAAGGACAGACTTGAATAGTTGAAACAGAAACCATATGACCTACAAAACTGAAAATATTTGCTATCTGGCACTTTACATATAAAGATTGCTGACCTCTAATATAGAGCATGAAAATTGTTGAGATGGAGGTACGCACCAGGTACATTGGGAGCACAAATGGGTGGCATCTCAAATCAATTTCATCCACCGAGTGGGCTTTCAAAGCAAAAATGAATAGAAATTCAATATCAGTGTACTAATTACCCCAAATCGGAATGACTGTCTGTACATGGATAAGCTATCTTGAAGGCTAGCTGAACTTGTGAGACATTTTAGTTTCTTGTAGACACAGCATGACAAAAAATGTTAAGCAGAGCTGTGTTCCTTATGGTCTGTGAATTATCATTTGATTCTGTCAAACATAGGGTGATTAAATAATAGATTGGCTTAAAACAGTGATAGAGTAAAACTTTCTAAAGTATGACTTTTTCTATCAAGGCCCTATTGACTTGCTGCATTCTAGTGGTAAATCAGATAAAATCAGTCTTTACAAAATCTCTCTCTTTCCTCAGGTGAAAAGTCTTATGCATCTTGAATTATTTTCTTGATTTGTTTTTTGGTTTTCCATGGTGGTTTCTTATCTAATAATATATTTAAAAGAGGTTAAATACATTTACCACAATTTTGTGTAGTGTGTGTGTATGTGTGTGTGTGTGTGTGTTTTCTGTCACCTAGGCTGGAGAGCAGTGGCGTGATCTCTGCTCACTGCAACCTCTGCCTCCCAGGTTCAAGCTATTCTTCTGCCTCAGCCTCCCAAGTAGCTGGGAATACAGGTGCACACCACCACACCTGGCTAATTTTCTGTATTTTTAGTAGAGATGAGGTTTCAACATATTGTCTAGGCTGGTCTCAAACTCCTGACCTCGTGATCTACCTGCCTTGGCCTCCCAAAGTGCTGCAATTATAGGCATGAGCCACCGCACCCAGACCACAATTGTGTTATTGCAATATCATTTAATCATTTACACATTATTTTCTTAAACTTCCTGATATGTGTTCCAAAAAGGAGCAAATAAATGTTTATAAAACTTATTATGCTCTTATTTATTCTTCACTGTTTTCTAACCTTGATCCACTTTAATGACATACATGTATTAATAAAGCACGTAAAAAATCTAACTCAGGTTTCATTCAAATTAGATATATATATTAATACAAAAGCAAAAGAGTAGCTGTTTTGGATTTAGTAATAATTCACTAATGAAAACTGTGGTTTAAGTAATTGCATGCTGAATCACCAAAATTAAGAACATGCTTATTATTTTCTTAATTAATAAAGGGAAAAGTAATCTGAAATTATTCATCTGCTTAGAGAAAGAGGACAGTCCAGAACTCCTAATGGTCTCAGTAAAATTTCCCCTCCTCCTACTTTCCACTATTTGACCAGCTGGAATAAAGAATAGTGAGGGAATGTATTCTCTTCCCGGGTCCACAAGGGGGCGTGGTTTCAAAGGCAAGAACTTCCCAGCGCAGTGCCTCCAGGTACATCTCCATCTGGGAGTTTAGAGGCCTTTAACTTAGGTGCATGCGGGAAGTTAGACTGCCCAGGTGAGCTTCCTTTGCCTAGAAAGCCCGCAAAAAGCTATGGGAGGACTCTGGGCCTAACAACAAATCAGATGTCAGAAATCAAAGATCAATCACTCCAGTGGAAGTTTAAAAGAACTCCTTTCTTAGAACAGAAAACTTGAATGGGGCAGGAATATCTCCCAGGTTAAAAGTCCCCTTCTCCCACATCTGGGTGGACTCCATTTCTGGATCTCCTCTCACAACAGCATGAGAGAGCTCTCTCTCTCTCTCTGTCTCTCTGTCTCTCTCAATTTCTTTCTCCATTTTCTCTCTCTCTGCCTAAATAAATCACTTTCTGAAAAACTCTTTGGGGTCCCATATTTACTTAAACGAGCCCACTACGCCTGGCAGGGTCCTCTCCCCCATTCTTGGGTGAGTGAGAGACCAAGGGCCTGGAAGAACACATCCTACAGGGAGCTGAGCACCCCACATCCCTGCATCCCAGAGCCCAGTATCAATAGTACTCAGTCACTTAGTGTTCGCAAGGCTCCTGAACACCATCTCTTCCATACCTCCACAATGTGGTTGTGTCCTAGTCTGTCTGGACTACTACAGCAAAATGTCAAAAGCTGGGTGCCTCATAAACAACAGAAATTTATTTCTCACAGCTCTGGATGTTGGGAAGTTCAAGATCAAGGCCCTAGCATATTTAGTATCTGGTGAAGGCCTGCTCTTCACAGATGGTAATGTATTGCTGCATCCTCACATGGTAGAAAGGGCAAGGCATCCATTTGGGTCCTCCTTTTAAGGGCACCAATTCCATATGTGCGGGTTATCTCTGCCCTCATAATCTAATCACCCCCAAAAAGCTTCAACTTCTAATCCCATCACCTTGAGAGTTAGAATATAGCAACATATCACTTTGGGAGGCCGAGGCAGGAGTATCATGAGGTTAGGGGTTTGAGACCGGCCTGTACAAAATAGCAAAACTCCGTCTCTACTAAAAATGCAAAAAGTTAGTTGGGCATGGTGGCGCCAGCCTGTAATCCCAGCTACTCGGAAGGCTGAGGCAGGAGAATTGATTGAACCTGGGAAGCGGAGGTTGCAGTGAGCTGAGACTGTGCCACTGTGCTCCAGCCTGAATGACTGAGTGAGACTCCATCTCAAAAAAAAAAGAAAAAAAAAAAGGAATATGGCAACATATAAATTTTGTGGGGACACAAACATTCAGACTATAGAAGATTGCAAGAGGAAAGATAGGCCCCAGCGATCAGAGTTCTTCATAACAGCGATATCCCTCCTTCCTCTGCCCCCAACAATCACAACCTCACCATCTCAAGATTACCCTGTCTCCCTCATGTAACCTGCTGCAGTCCTTCCCATATCTGTAACTAACAGCTCCATCCTATCAGCATTACCAGTCCCAAAATAGTCATCCTTATTCTTTTGCTCTTACCTTCCTTCATATCGTACCTCAACAAATCCTATTTGTTCTACTTTCAGAGTAGCTACCAAATTCAATCTCTCCTAGCCATCTGGACATATATCCAATTATTATCATCTCTGGTCCAAGTTACCACAATCCTGGCCATAATTATTGTAATATTCTTTTATTTAGCCTAATTTTTCAGCATTTTGACCCCTAATGTGCATTCTTAGTACAACATCTCAGGTGTTTAATTTAATACGTGCTTGAAGATGTCGTACTTCTATTCAGGACATGATCATGGCTCCTCTTCTTTCTTCATTATAAAAGCCAATATAATTACTGTAGCCTACATTGTCTGACACCCCGCTATCTCTCTGATCTCTGTATTTCACATTATGTAAGATTGGAATAACTATGTTGTACTTTTAAGTCAAATTAAAAGTATTAAACCCAAGAGAGAAAAAAAGCATCATGGTTATGTAAATTACATTCACCAAAAAGTTGGTTTAGGTCTACCAAACGTCCCACTGTTGGCCACACATATCCTTTTGATCACAGTGAGGCAGAAGTTTCAGTAAACTAAGGTTTTAGTCAAAGAGCCTACTTCATTGGCTATTTCCAACTGAATGTGGAGACAGATTATTTGTTTCACCTACCCTCATTCAAGCACTCTGTATGAAAATTGGAAGCTCCAATGATCTCAATGTTTATGATCTCTAGTGTCATTTTTTTCTAAACTTGGTGACTGAGAGTCTTGAAAAATTTAGACCCAAGGTCTCTATCTGGAACACCTGACAAGCACCTGACTTGTGGATAGAATTCATAGATCCAACTAGAAAGGACAATTTACTCATGATTTTATCAATAGACATGAATATATCAATAACATAAAAAGCAACATTCTTAATGTAAAAAGACACAGTTTTAATCAGGTGATGTGCAAACTTAACTTACTTTCCCTCAGAACAGTTCTTGATGGTGTCTTTCAGGAAGGGGCCTAGTGATTGGCAATAATAAAATATGGTGGCCAAAAGAACCAGACAGGCTGGATTTGAATGCTGGCTCTGTTACTCTGTGCCTCCATTAACTTGTGGGTATACTAGTAGTCATTTCTCAAGGTGAATTTACCGTGAAGCGAATGGAACTTAAACTTCAGGGCTCTGCCTATATGTGAGGGTGTCCTAAGCAATCAAGAAAGCAAGTCAGGGCTAACCGAACGCATTATATAAAAGTCATTTCTGGAAAATTAAAATTTCTCAAAAGAAAAGGATCGGTTCCAATGCTCCATTAATTCACCATGGCATCTTTTCCCATTCAAATAAATATTTACTTTCAAAACAAAACCGCAACGAGATACCATCTCACACCAGTCAGAGTGGCTGTTATTAAGAAGACACACACACAAAAAATAACAGATGCTGGCAAGGTTGCAGAGAAAAGGAAACTCATATACACTGTTGATGGGAATGTAAATTAGTTCAGCCCCTTTGAAAAGCAATTTGGAGATTTTTCAAAGAACTAAAAACAAAATTATCATTTGATATGGCAATCTTATTACTGGGCATATCTCCACACGAAAATAAATTGTTCTACCAAAAAGACACATATACTCACATGTGTATTACAGCACTATTTACAATAGCAAAGTGATGGAATCAAGTGTCCATTAATGGTGGACTGGATAAAGAAAATGTGGCACATATCACCGTGGACTATTATGCAGCCATAAAAAACAATGGGAGTATGTCCTATTCAGCAACATAGAAGAAGCCGGAGGCCATTATCCTAAGTGAATTAACACATGAACAGAAAACCAAATACTGCATGTTCTCACTTCTAAGTGTAAGGTAAACGTTGGGTATGTATGGACACATATATGGGAACAATAGACCTTGGGACTCCAAAAGAGAAAAGAAAAGGAGGGTGGAAAGGGCTGAAAAATTATGTATTGGGTACTAAGTTCACTATTTGAGTGGTGGGTTCAGTTGAAGCCCAAACCTCATCGTCACGTAATATATCACTGTAAAAAACCTGCATGTGAACCCCCTGAATCTAAAAAAAAAAAAAAAAACAAATAAATACTTGCTTTCATACCAGTTTTTGTGTTGATAATTTTATACTATTTTTAATGAAGAGTACCTTACATTAGCCTTAGGTCCCAGAAAATCTGGACTTTCCCCTACCACTTAGGGTTTCTGCAGAGATTAAAGGATGTAATATATTTTAGGTATTTAGGTCAGTGCCTGGCACACAGGTAGACCCCAGGAAATGTTAGCTATTATTATAAACAGGTTGCTTAAGAATGATCATAATATTGATTAGCCAAATAAGTTTGCCACAGGGAATCATGTTTTTATGGCAGTGTTAGGGAACTCAAGCTTCATTCCTGAAGTTCTCTTAAAATAAGGAGTATGAATTGAAGTTTGCTGCTATGGGCCACTAAATACCCATTAGTTAAATGAGAATGTTCAAGTGACAAAATCAAATTACTACATCCTGAAAATATCTAGGGCTTTAAAAAATTTCTGTTAGTATGGGTTTAAATCTAAACAATATTATTTAATATGATATTTTTCTTCATTGATTATTTCTTCCCCTCCAGTACCCTCCATTACCTGTGCTCTGGGCTTTTAGAACTCCTGTTGTATAGTTTCGTGATAAATTATTCTTTCCTATTAACTTCCATATAATACTTCATGTATATTTGTTTAGTCTTATAATCTACATAATTTACTCAGTTTTATCTTCTAGAACACAGTCTTTATCACTCGCTGGCTATAATTCACTTTGTGCCTACAATTACTATTTTTTAATGCCATTAATAGTATATATTAATTTCGTGCAATTATTTTTCCCCTAGCTTTTAAGATAATAGTTTCTTTTATTTACAATTACTATACAAATTCAAATCATTTGATATCAGATAATTTCATTAGTTTATCTAAATTTTCTTTATTTTGGTTTCCTATGTGTCATTGTATGTGTGTGCATGCACATGTATATGGTCTGATTTTTATTTTCATTCTTTTTTATGACATTGTTTTTTTATTATTTTCTTGTGGGCTATTTTTCTGTTCCATATCCATGAACGGGGGGAATAGGTTAATTAATTAAGGCACCTAATATTAGACTTCTCTGCAGTTAAGAAGAATTGTTTCTCCAATTTTTTTTTAACTTGCGCTATTGCCGTGAGCGTCTAGAGAGAATGTTACTCTGAGAATGGACACATTAATGTATTTCACCCATGGCTAAAAGGTATTTTCCATGATTCAACACCCGTCCCCTACATTTTCCCATCATAGCATAGCCTCTATGCTATACTAGACACACATTAAATTCTGGTCTGTTTCTCTCTCGTGCCCAAATATCATGACTCGGATCTCTTCTTTGAATGACTGTACACATTCTTCAAGTACTAAGGCCTTGGGTCAAGAACATTTCCCTGAAGCCATCTGCTCAGGAAAGGAGGAGGGGACCGTGTCCTAGGGCTTCAGAATGCTAATCCTTAATGAAGTGCTGTGATGAGTAACAGTAGTAGGCTTTCTCAAAGACAGCTTCCAGTGAACCATGACTCCAAAGTCTATACAAGGTTTTGGTATCCAAAGCCTTTTGTATTCCTCTTCCACAAAGAAATTGAGCGGTCTTTGTGACTCACTTTATCCAATGGAATGCAATAAAGGGATGTTGTACCAGTTTCAGGTTTAAGCTTTAAGAAGGCCTGGGAACATTATGCTTTTGTGTTCTTGGAAATGCTGAGCTGTCATATAAACAATTTGACTGCCCTACTGGAGAGATGTTGTGTAGAAACCATATGAAGAAACCTGCCTCTACAGGAGGAGAGCCCCTGACACTACATAGAAAGGGAGAGAGGTCCAATCATTCATCTCTTCAGCTATGCCCATTAATGTGCCAGGCAAATGAATGAGACATCTTGGATAATCTAGCCTAGCTGAGTCTCCAGATGATTGCAGCCCAACCAGGAATCACATGCAACAGACAAACTGCCCAACTGAACAAGTCAGATTATAGAATCATCAAAACAACGAAAATAAGAACAAAACAGTTGTTTTAAGCGACTAAGATTTTGACTAGTATTTACCTTTTAAATAGCAATATACTTTTATTTTGAAGAGTCCGAAAAGTCTCTTGAGAAGATCTTGCATTATCAGCTGAGTTTCTTTTGTTAGTTAGTTAGTTAATTTTTCTTCAACTGTTATTTTAACTTCAGGGGTACATGTGCAGGATGTGCAGGTTTGTTACATAGGTAAACGTGTACCATGTAGTTTCCTGAACAGATCATCCCATTACCTAGGTATTAAGCCCAGCATCTGTTAGCTATTCTTCCTGAGGCTCTCCCTCCTCCCACCCACAACCATCCAAAGAGACCCTAGTGTGTGTTGTTTTCTCCTGTGAGTCCATGTGTTCTCATCATTCAGCTCTCACTTATAAGTGAGAACATGCAGCATTTGGTCTTCTATTACTACATTGAGAATAATGGCTTCCACTCCATCCACGTCACTCCAAAAGACATGATCTTTTTATGGCTGCATAGTATTTTATGGTATATGTGTACATTTTCTTTATCCAGTGTATCATTGAGGGTCATTTAGGTGAATTTAATATCTTTGTTATTGTGAACACTGCTGCAATGAACATATGATGATTTATATTCCTTTGGGAAGCGTCACCCTTTGTATATATTTAAAAGTATTTTTATCCTACTTAGAAGTAGCCATATTCTTCATTTATGTGCATGAATGAATAGAGGTGCTGAAGGTGACAAAAATGATATTGTTCACATCAAGCAATTGCATTGTGCCTCATCCCATTCTCACCCTAGATGGCAACCTAGAAACCATGTGTTCAAGTGGCATAGTTTCAGGATGGAAGACAGCTATCTGGCTATTTTAACCACAAAAGAATGAATAAATGAGAAATAAATTCTCATTTTGTTAAGTCACAGCATAACTTTGCTTTAACCTCAATAATACAGGTATTCACTTGGCCAACAGAAAACTCATAATCTTACTCTGCTAAATTACAAAAATCAACTTAGCTAATTGTAATTCTCATCAAAGGCAGCATTGCCCCGTCATTTGCCTTTAGACTTTCTGAAGAATTTTTATTTTTTCTCCCAGATTCCTGGAGACATGTCAGGTTTGTCTAATAACTCTTTCCTGCTCTGCTCCAGCAGTGTTAAACAGAAAGCCTACCAAAGTAAGAATCCAGTAGGGGTGAATAAAGATTTCTAGGAGTAGGTCTCTTGGAGACCATTAGATTCAGACTTAGGGATGGAGGGAAATTTCATAGCCTTCTCTAGTCCTATGAAATTCTTCCTATGAACAAATCTACTTAAGGAATTTTCAGCGTACTTTCATATATGGTAGACATGAATGGCAGTCATGAAACCAACTTGGTTACTTTTTTGTCTGCAATGACATGTCTAGAGTATTCCTTTAGACTGTTTGAGCTCTTGCCCTCCATTAATGTCAGCTTTGGCTCTCACTCAGAAATATAAAGAACATTTTCAGCATTCTGTTACAAGTAATTGAGTAGGCAGTCAAACAGGATTTATTTTCTTAGCACTTTCATTATATAACCCCAATTTTAGAGGAGATGCAATATATTCTAAAGTATATTCTTCATTTTTTTCCTTCTTATTTTATTTCTAATTTTCTTTTCTTTTCTCCCCCAAACTCAAACTGATATATAGGCAGTAGTTAACTAGTTTGGGGTATGCTGTAATGGGAACAAGTCCAGCTCTATTTCCCTCATGTCAAACCTTGGTCATTACTCAGTGACTGCTAAGAAACCACTTTCGAGATCTGTACAAAAAGAAAATCAGGTACAGATCCTGATTCTAATCTGAAGTTGATGGGAAAACAAGTTTTAGAAGTTTTAGATATAAATAAAATATAGAACTACATTTGAAGAAGAAAAAATGACTTAATAGGCAATAAGTGCAATACTTTTTTTCTGAAGCAGTATTACTACCTAACCTGAGTGTTAGATTATATTTTAAGAAATTACTAGTTTTAAGAGATCACTGATCACCAAGCGAAATGAAGAGTCAAGAAACAGAGAAATGGGTCTGGTAGCATCTGGGCTGTGGTCAGAACCACAGTCATGGTAACTTCCAAAACTTTGAAGGTGGGCTTGCCCATAAAACCCTCCCTTTTATATGGCTTTTCTTTGCAGCCTTACTACCAAAACCATTCACACCCAGATAGAGAGAACCAGCCCTGGAGAGAGTTCTGAATATCAGAAGGCAATTTCTTCTCCTAAAAGCTTTAGAAAACAGTAGGCCTCAGAATGGACTGGGACTCTGTGGGAGACCAAATGGGAGCAGAATTTCCTATGGACTCAAGTCATTACTTCCAGCTAGAAGGTCCTAAGAAGCCATCTGGGTCCCTTGACAAGTAATTATTTTATCTCTTGGTTGAAAAAAGTATATTAAAATACTAATAATCTGTATACCCATCAAAATGTTGAGAGTACTACATGTCAGTATGGTCACTGTGATAGACAGCATCATGGCCTCCTGACGATATCCATGCCATAACCCTCAAAACCTGTGACTATGTTATTTTACATGACAAAAGGGACTTTGCAGGTATGATTAAAACAAAGGACATTGAGATGCAGATATTATTCTATTTAGGTCAAATTTAATCACACGAATCCTTAAAAGTGGAAGAGAAAGCAAAATAGGAGGTCATAGAGATGGCAGCATGAGAAGGATTCAAAGCCTTATTGGTAGTTCTGAGATGATGGACTTTACATGGACAGAGGAAGTCCTCTAGGAGATAAGGGGCCCTCAGCTGATAGCGACAGGGAGATTTCCTCATGGAATTCTGCCAACACTCAAATGAGCAAGAAAATGGATTTCCCCTTAGAGTCTCCAAAAAATAATGTATCCCTGTCATCACCTTGACTTTAAACTGGTGAGACCCACATTGAACTTCTGGCCTATAGAACTCTAAGATAATAAATTTATGTTCTTTTAAGCCACTATATTTGTGAGTAATATGTTATAGTATCGATAGAAAATGAATACACTGACCATCAAGTAATAATGGTTTCCCTAACACAGCCATGTAAAGTTTTCTTTACTGAAAACTGTCAACAGGTAATCTCAATGACATTTTTTTACTGGTGACTCCTTCTAGCAGTAAATCTTGGCAGTTGATTAAATCTGTGGTTTCCCATCGACAGTAATTAATCTCTCTTGATCCACAATCATGGGCTCTCCATGGAAGAGGCTCCCATGCACAACATAATATCCAACTGTTACCCTTTCTGGCATATTTTATGAGTAGCTGATACTGTTGCTGGTGTAATATTCTGCAGCCTATTGAATATAACTTGATTGCCGTATCTGCTGGCTGCCAGCTGTGAGCACTTGGGTAATTAAACTTATCATTTTGACCCTCAATTATCTTTTTTGTTAAAAGGTAATTTCATGGTTCTTCCATAAGGATTGTGCTAGGATTCACTAAGATAGCATATTGTGAAGTGCTCAAAACAGTGACTATATTTAATAAACATTATATTCTATCTCCTTTCAATTCTTTCAACAAATGTTTAATGAACATTTATTAAATGTTAAATATTCTCCTATGCACCTGGGATACTTCAGTGAATAAAAGACAAAAATCACTTTTTTTGTGTGAAATTTATATTCTAGTGTAGGCTCCACTGATTACTCTATGACGTCCTATATGGTTTAATAGGAGTAATATAATGATGCACCATGCCAAGCCATGGAATTTTTTATTATTCCTGGTTAAACATATTTTTTTTTTCCACTGGGACCCAAGAACTTGTTGCTGATTCAGAGGAATGTTTATTCTCTATAGCACTCCCTCATGCATTGCATTGAAGGGTCCTTCACCCTTTCCATTTGGTAATTTAAGGTAGAAATATCTAAAACTAAAGAGAAACATCAAAGTAATAATCATGTATTTTGGGTGGTCCATAACACCACCATAGAGACATGATCTTTAAACATGGAAAACATTTTTAAAACTTAAGAAATTAGTAATGGTCAATTTAAAAAATCAAAGAAATCAAAATCTAAATAGGAAATTGTCAATAAAATTCTCGGCAAAATGTCAGAAAAATGTCTTAACCATAAAAATAATTGATAAATATTCTTAGAGGATAATCAATTTTAGAATGGGATATCCAAGAACATTGTTACTTATACCTCGTAGCAATTTCAAAATAAAGTTTTTAAGTAGAACAGATGGCTCAATTTTAGCAGTGTTACTATTAGCTATGCAATATAATAAGTTTTGTTTGCTTGTGTTTAAGTGCAAATTATGTCTTTATTTAGCTTAATAGATTATTTTTCTCAGGCATGGCTTTTCTAAGAAGAAAAAGGATAATCTAATTTTAAGTTGTAAAATTAACATTTTGTCTAAAAATAATGTGTCTCAGACAAATAATGATATATACTGAGTTTTCCTTTTTTGTCATAACTCATCTTAGCACATAAAATATTTCGTGTTGAATATTTCTTATTTTTGCATTTTACATCTAAATATTTCTTTTCAGACAATTTAAAAAATCTTACTATTTGAAATTCTGGAGACTCTGGTAAAACTGATAGTCATCTTCTTATAGGTTTAGCCTTTTGTCTACACAAAGCATTTTACATACAATTAAGCAAACATCAGAGCAAACACAAGTTTAAAACATATATATATATATATATATATATATATAGTATAAATTTAAGTTGTGCAACATGTTTGATGTACATGTCTATAATGAAGTGATTACTATAGGTAAGCAGTTCAAGATATTCATCACCTTCCATTTACTACTTCTTTTTGGTGTGTGGTAAGGACACTTAAAGTCTGCCTTCTTAGCAAATTTTCATTGTACAATGTCATATTATTAATTATAGTATCCAGCTGTACATTAGATCTCTAGACTTATTTATCTTTAGAGGAGAGGTCAACATTTCCAGATGGGGATAAATCCAGACAAATTTGAATCAATGCTAACTTCTAGCTGCCCAAATTCCTTGCAGTGGCAAGTGGTTTATAAAGTAAACATGAATCTGGCTGGGTGCGGTGGCTCTCACCTGTAATCCCAGCACTTTGGGAGGCCGAGGCTGGTGAATCACCTGAGGTCAGGAGTTTGAGACCAGCTTGGCCAACATAGTGAAACCCTGTCTCTACTAAAAATACAAAAATTAGCCAGGCGTGGTGTTGCATGCTTGTAATCTCAGCTACTCAGGAGGCTGAGGCAGGAGGATTGCTATAATCCAGGAGGCGGAGGTTGCAGTGAGCCGAGATCACGCCATTGCATTCCAACCTGGGCAACAAAGTGAGACTTCGTCTCAAAACAAAAAGAATACAACAACAAAACACTAGTCTAATTTGGGCTGCCTACTGCTGAAAAAGACAAAAAGACTTCTTCTCCTATCAGTTGCAAATAAAGCGAATTTGGCCAAGCAGAAAGCTCTTAGGCAGAGAGATGGAAATTGGGAGGAAGGCAAGCTGGTAAGACTGACTGAGAGGTTTGTTTCAGGTGTGTGAAAATTTTATACAGAAGTGGGAGCAAATATGCAAAACAATAGAGAGTGAATGCTTCAATAAAGTAGCAAAACAAAATAAAAAATCCAAACAATCAAAAAACTCCAGGAAAGTAGCCCCCCCAAAAAAATTAGGAAAGACTTCTGTAGAGTGTTTTTTGGCCACTCAGACAAGTCTCACTTCAGAACTTGGCCCAGTTAGGCTGTCCCTTGCTGATACAGGTAGTCAAATACAGAGTTTTCTGCATCTCTCCTAGCATCATAAAAGCAGATCTCTTTCCATGGAATCTCCTTCAGTTTGGGCAATGCATCGTGCTCTTTATGTGACGTCTCTCTGAATCCCCCTCATCTCTTCTCTTCACAGAATACTTACTCACACTTCAGATCTCCACATCAAAGTCTCTTCCACCAGAAAGAACTTCGATCACTTTCCCAATCTGTGTAAAGCATTTTTTTTCTGCCTTGTTTCCCTAGTATCTGTGACCCCTGTCATAGCAGACATCATACTTGAATTTTTGGTTTAGTTTTATGTGCTGCTTTGTGGACTCTAAGGTCATTGGGGCAGTGTCTACCATTGTTACCAATGAATCCTAAGCACTTAGCTTGTAATACTATATATATTGTACCTGTGGAATTCTTAGTGCAGATTAATCCATATGGGTGTGTAGCAACCTCTATTTTTGCCTCCTCAGAAGAAAGAACTTGACAGAGGGGCATAAGTCAGAGGGAGAGACTGAGGCAAGTTTTAGAACAGGAGTGAAAATTTACTTAAAAGCTTTAGAGTACAAACAAAAAGGAAGTATAGTTAAGAGCTGTTTTTTTGACCTTTGGCTTGAGATCTTATATGTTGGTATGTGACATGGTTTGGCTGTGTCTCCCCCAAGTCTCACCTTGAATTGTAGCTCCCATAATTCCTATATGTTATAGGAGGGACATAATTGGAAGTAATTGAATCTTTGGAGTGGTTTTCCCCATACTGTTCTCATGGTAGTGGATAAGTCTCACAAGATCTGATGATTTTATAAATGGTTTCCTCTTTCACTTGGCCCTCATTCTCTCTTGCCTGCCACTATGTAAGACGTGCCTTTCACTTTCCACCATGATTGTGAGGCCTCCCCAGCCGCATGGAACTGTGAGTCCATTAAACCTCTTTTCTTTATAAATTACCCAGTCTTGGGTATGTCTTGATCAGTGGTGTGAGAATAGACTAATACAGCATGCTTTTGGGGTTGCATTACTTCTCCCTTCATTCTTCCCTTGGGGTGGGCAGTCCACATACACGGTGGCCTGCCAACACTTGGGAGGAGCCATATGCACAATGTGGTTACTGAAGTTGTACACATGGTCACTTGAGGCATTCTTCCCTTACCAGTCAAGTGTTTGTAGAGGAAGATCATATACCAGTTAAACTCCACCATTTTGCCTCTTAGTGCACTAGATTGAGCTCACTCGCCCAACTCCTGAGGTCTTTATTGGGAAGCTGCTGATCACCAGTTTCAGGTGTTTCTATCCACTGGGAGACTGCCTTTCCCTGGCACCAGCTGCAACCAATTTTTATGTTAGAGCGACAGCTTAACAACTGTCTGACCCCCTAACGGTCACCTGAAGTTCCTGGTGGGGGTGGGAGTAGGCACTCTCCTGCCCATCTCTTATCTGACTAGGTACCCACGGTAACAGAATGACTGAATTAAAACCTGGGAGCAAATTAACTATTTAGATAAATCTGTGAACAGTCAGTGCTTTCCCCGAGTCCCCTTCAGATCTCCTTTATCATTGCTGTATATTTAGATTTTCATAGTTTATTCAGTCAGCTGAACTACTTTTATATTTCACCTTTGTTTTACAGAGTGTGTATTAAGAGTAGTAAGCAATCTGTAACTGGGTCAAAATCAAACAAGCCATCATCAGCTACTTGGAAATAGTTAATAGCTATCTAAAAGTCAGAATTATATCAAAAGGGGGCTTAAAAATAGTGCTACCTGACTACATGAATTGGAAATATAGATCCCAACATATGGATGCTGCAGATTTTGCAACTGAGATATATAAAAATCACTGAAGCTTTTTGTAATTTCACTCATCAAAAATTTCTTTGAGCATCAAGTTGGCATAATAAACTTATATATCAGAAACATAAGTAACATTGTAAAATTAAGTATCTTAAAAATTACAGCCTTAATCTTAAAATTTATTACTAGATAATAGAAGTTCACAGAATCTTTTCCCTTTTTTCTAATCAAAATAACTCCTCCTTTTGATTCTAAAGCAATGAAATGAAATGGCTAAAATCATGTTATTTTATGATAACAATTTTACAGCTGCTAAGAGGAAGACATTTTCAAATCTCCCATATATATTATAAATTACACAAATTATCATCCTTAGCTTGAACAAGAGGGTGAAATATTTGTCACACCATAGTCTCTCCACCCTATCATCCTGAGAAGATGCTATGACTAAAATTAGAGTGCATGCAGCATTACTTAATTTCAGTCTTTTGCAGAAGTAGGAGAGAATTGGGCCTGAGGAAATAAATAGAGATCAGAACAAAGAGGAACTAGTCAGTTCATGTGAGTCTTAACAACACTCTGGGTGGTAAGCCCACGGTTATCCAAGAAACAGTTGCCAGGCTTAAAACTCAATTTAGGGGTGTTGGTGAATTGCATTAAAGCTTACATTTTGTTTTTCTTGTGAAGAAAAAAGGAAAATATATTTCATGTATCAAACACAAGTCTAATTTTTTTTCAGAGATTTTGTTCTTAGGTTCTGATTTAATTTCACATTCCCTAATATGTTCAAGTAGCCCTTAAAAATGATGTTGACCAGTTTTACAGTAATAATTTACATCTCACATGAAGAGTCTCAGCAGTATAGTCAACGTCGTCTATCTCAAAATGTCTGACTTTTTAAAAAAACATAATAGAGTGTGAGTCATACTTTTACTGCTTCAATATATTTCTCGTTTTAAAGAGTAATTTTGGGTTTGAGAATAGGCAGCAGAGTGAGCAAATTGCCTTAGTAGCAAAACTACAAGGAAATATTTAATTGTCTGTAAAAAAAATAGCTGAAGATGCATTTGTATCGCACAGCCACTTCACATTTACTATGCGGTCTTGATAAAATAGACAAATACACTGATTTGGTATTACTGTTAATAAGAGAACAAAAGTTACCCTTCATCAAGTGTTTCTAATAAAATCTTTGCTGCCATTTGGAGACTTCTCCATTTTTTTTACAAAATTGTGAATTCTTTATCATGTTAAGAAAATTAAACAACATACCATAATTATCACATTTTTGTTTACATATTTATATGTTTAAATGCTTTTGAATATAGAAAGACACCGTGAATCAAAATACAGCTGTATTAATATAGATACTTTAATGCAAATAATTAGGATTTGCATTATAATGAATATTGTAACTTAAATTTATAAACCAGTCTTTTTCTCTGTTATTATTTATTTTTTCCCCTATTCCTGTCCTAGGGAGAGGTAGTGTATATTGTATGTACTGATTTATATTTTTTCCAGGAACTTTGTGCCTTCATTTGAGTGACATTTGAACTCTTGGACATGCCTTTTTCTTTCTAATAACTTTTAAACTCAGACTCTTACTAAACATTGGTAGAGTATTTTGCAATCTTTATATCAAATAATAGTTTATCTCTATTTAATAATGTGTTCATGAAAAAATTGATTAAAATACATTATTCAATCTGCATAAAGTATTCTATTTTTTATGAAGGATATAATCTAACAAAAGAAAAGTAATGTCAATGCAAAGAAAATATAAAGAAGCCACAATAATACAAAATCCCAATATTAAGGTTCCCAAGTATGACTTTAATGAAGATGATCAATTGGTGTGTAATATTATTTATCTGAATGGTATTTAATAGATTACATATGAAGAATTGTGAGAAGCAATTAAAAAATATATTTTTATTTGCCCAAACTTCTCCTAATCCCTGAATGAGAAAGGAGGAGGGTTCCCCATTGTTTTTCAGTGGGGTGTCTCCTCCTCTTCCCCTTTTATAATATTGCAAGAAAAAGCCATATTTTCAGGTGTTTTAACGAAGGAAGCATAAGAGAACTATCAAAAGAACTTAAATTCATCTAGGCTGTTTTCAGAGACAAAATTGATCACTTTACAGGTAAAAACTATGAATCATAATGCAAATATTCAGGTAAAACAGATAATATAAATATAATATATGTATTATAAAAGTCTTGGAGTATAAGTTTTTGAAAACATATGGTAGTATTCTTCAAAAGCAACGTGACTTTGGTAATTGACATAGTTAAATGGAAAATTAGTGCATCCCAAACTAAAACTGTTAGAGGATTAACCAAACCCGTTTACATATCAGCTTCTCTGTTTAACAGTGTTCCAGTGCAAACATTCTGAGTTGGTGTAACTCATATCCTCCATCTTTGCAATAATACTCAATAAGTATTTTTTCAACAAATAGTAAAGATACAAAGGAGTCTGTTGACCCTTTTTGAGAACATCTGAATTTGGGCCAAAGCATGCATGTGTCGCTATACATTTTGGAAGATAGCGAGTCTGTGTGTGTGTGTGTGTGTGTGTGTGTGCGTGTGTGTTCACTGACATTTGGTATTTTGTTTTAATTATTGAGCTCCTTTTTCTTTCTTTCGGGAGCATAGATATGGCATACTTTTCAAAAAGTTTTTACATATTTACAGATTTAAAGTCTCCACTTAAATATTTCCTGGATTCAGTTTTTACAAAACATTGGTAATCAGCCAGATAAAATGTTCAGTATTTTAGAACATTGTGATAAGTGCAATAAAATTATTACATATATATTCTCCGTATAAAATTATTACATATATTACATTACATATATGAAAACTCGCTCTTGCTCTCTCGCGCACTCTCTCTCTCTCTTGCTCTCTCTCCTGTTTACAGTATTCAGGAGGAACAAGTACTGTATCACTTGAGTCATAAGCCAAGAAACAGAGGCAGGCAGAAAACAAAAACAAATAAATGAAGAACCTCCTAATGGTACTCAGCGATGGGCAACATGACAATTTTCCTATAATAGAAGTCTCATTTCTTATAATCAAGACATAATGCATTTGATAAATAAAACAAATCAAAAAATTTAAAATTCAGATAAAGAAAATCTTATCAGATAATTTGCTAATGCTTGTGTGATTGGCAATAAATTGATATGGAATACCAGTGAAGAGGAAAAAATGCATTTAATGTTTTCTACATATGTATTATTTGTAGCTTCAGATAATTAAAAGATGCCTTGTGGTGAGTTTAAACAGTTTATTATAAACCTTGTGTAATGATAAATTTAAAAGTTTTAAAACAGAATTTGATAGTATAACGGTGAATATATATTAAAGTATACTACTAAATATTTTAAATAATTTGTTGCTTCAAATTCAGAAATTTCATTTCTATTTTCAACTCTGGAATGCAGAAAAATGTAGAGCTCTGTAAAAACTTTCAAATCCAAGATTAACATTTTCCTTTAATCTTTGACTAATCTATACAATGAAAATTCTCTTGAAAAAAAAATTTTTTTGAAAAATTTGTATATGATTTACTTGTGCCAGATATTGGCCAAGTGCCTGGGCCCAGACCAGGCTAGGTATATATATATACCTCCTCAGAACAGGGAGATCCCTGCACAACTTGTAGTCAAACCAATAGTTGCATTATTTCTATGCAAATATGAATTTAGCAAAACATGCTGAGGAGATGGCAGTAATTTTCTAACCATAAAAGAACTAACTATGACAGTAATGAGTAGAATCTATTTAACAGGCAATTTCTTGTAAGAATAATAATTCCCAGTTTCAAATCTGTAACTCAAGGAACCTATAAAGAGTAATGAAGGTGTCTGGGTTTTGCCTCCTGCCAGTATTTTAAAAAGTCTAACAATAGTCTCTGAATAAATTTTGTAAAGACCCTAGTGAAAATCATTTTCAAAACATGAGGTCTAAGTGGGAAAAATAATAGGAGGGCTCTAACTGGTAAGAAGACTGAAAGCTATTGTTCTACCGTGGAATTTCCCAATGTGAATTACTCAGAACATTATTCTGTAGGTTAATAATCATTGCTAGAAACATAAATAATTAAGTGGTGAAATATGCTTATGAAATGCTCTGTTTAAAATAAATAATTTACCTTTCTTTGAATCTCCAAGAAGAAAATAGGAAACATTTCTGAAACTTATTTTTTGGCCATAGGATTTTTCTTTCCTTCACAGAATCTAGTGGAACTAAAGTTCCGCTGAATGTATTTTGCGTAATACTTACTTAGATGACAGAGCCAACCAAACAGAAGTGGATATCTGAAGGTAAAGCCACTTAGCTGCCCTTAGATTTGGTTAGAACATTTTCACTCTGGTGGAATAATCTGGATGCCATAGGTTTTTCTCTGGTGGTCTCTTCTGACCCAATGACTCAGAGTCTATTGTCTTGGGATTCATCAGCTGGAATTTGCTTTATGACTTCCTCTAGAAATAGTCTTCCCAGGGTTATGCTTTGTCTGATTTTTCACAAAAAGGGTACAGGAAATAGCCTTTTTCCCTTAGCATTAAGAGAACTTATATTCTAATTCAACTAAACTGAAGTAGCACTGCATGCCAGACATTCCAACCAGGAAAACGTTATCCAGGATGGCTGTGGAATTGGGGATCCTTGGAATATGTGAGACGAATGAGTTAAACCAGGAAGTTAATCTGGGGAAATACTCTTGTGTTACTCCTAGTAAGCTTGGCATAGTGGAAAGCAATAGAATTTGCAGGCAAAAAAATAGGAGGTCTAAATCTCAACTTTGGCCATTTGTAGCTCTGTGAATATGGTAAATTTATATAACTTTTCTAAACCTCAACTTTCTCATTTGTAACAAGAAGGCAACAATGCCAACTTTAAATACTTGAAAACATTAGATGAGTAATTTCACATGGAAGATTCTGGTATGTATTGGGCATTAAATAAGTGGTATTATTAGTGAAATAGAATGTGAAAAAAAAATTCTTTTAAATTTTCTTGCTCCACCACAGTTTTTAAACCTATTTCTTCCTAACCTTTTCTCTCGTTTTGCACTTCCCCGAGGATCGTAGACAATGATTCATAGCATAAGATGAGATGTTTCTTTTTTCCACAGCAATTTTCTATTCAATGGAGGATATCTGTTGATGGAAAACACAGACAGAAGCAAATTCATTTCTCATGATGGATTTTCAAATACTGTAATGTGAAATAATATTAAGGAACCCATTTTTAGTTGGGCTATCTCCCCAGTGTTAAACGCTAAATCCCAATCTGTGGGATATTAAGTCCTCACAGAGCTAACCCTTGATCCTTCATCCAACTCTCACATTCCTAGGACCCCTTGAACCTTGTAATCCAATGCTTTTGATAACAGACATTAGCAACGTATCATCCATTGTTTTTCCTATCTTTCGTTACTCTGTCATGCTGTTCAAGCATGGAGAATAAGTCTTATTTTACACTATGTTCAGTCTAAAATACTTATCAAATTTTAATTTTGTTTTCCATTTCATGTCTTTATTCTATCTCCTACTATGACAATATAAAATAAAATGAATCACATGTCATTAGCACAAATTTTTGTGTAGCAAAACTGTGTGTGAAATCCAGATCTATTACTGAATTCACACAGTGATTGCTCACATCAAAATTTTATATAAATGTAAATTTTAAAAATGAAATCACTTAGTACCATTTAAATGTTATAGTCTGCAAAAATGCTAATATTCAGTGCCCCCTGCTGACTGAAGTTATTTATTTGCTATAAAATATTTTAATGATTTTTTTCATTATTGGCCAAGCTTTAAGTTACATGTAATTTTACTAACAGTTCTAGCCAAGATGGCTATACTCATCTGTGTTTTCTTACAGGTTGCTATAACCTGCCTCATGTTCTGTGCGTGAAAAATGCAGTTTTGTTTGTTATGTTTTCCCAAATGAGTTGTGCTACAGTACATTGCTGAGCCTTTATTCATGCTGCTCCCGCTGACTTGTATGCTTTCTCTCCTGCCTGTTTCTCTGTTTGACTAAGTTAACTGCTACTTGACCTTCAGTAACTCCTCCAGGAAGCTTCTCCTGATACATCCAAACTGGGTTAAATGTTTTCCTATGTACTTCTTACCACTTAGTACTTACTTGCATTATGGTTTTTATATGTTTTTGGGAGTTTCCCTTTACTCATCTGTCTCCAGAGAGCTAAGCCTTTTAAAAGCTTGAGCCATGTTTTATCCACTACTGTGTCTGTGTGTCCTCAAGGTATGCCACAGTATCTGGTCCTTCAGAAATCCTTAAGAAATATTTGTTCCATGAATAAATGTACAAATAAATGTCATTGCAGAATTGCCGAACCCTAATTGTGAGAGAGGTTCATGCTCCCTTTCTAAACATGTCACATGTACAACAGTATCTCTGGTGGTAGAATACGCAATCTCCATTATAACAATTGCGATCACTTCACACTAATAACTATAGAGCTTATCTCATTTCTAAAATGTTATAGAAATGTCAGATTATAAAGAAACTTTTTTTTTCATGATGAAGATCCAGAATCTAACTGGTTGATGTCTTTGAAAATATTCTCATTTCTGTGTTCTACTAAATTAAAAAATAAAGTTTTGTATCGATTTAGGACTTTGTCATATCTGCACAGAGTAATTAATTCCTAATAATTAACCTTGTTTTAGACTAAACCTTATTAGAGATTATAATAGTCCTTATATGATATGTAATAAGGCCCAAAGTCAGCTTTTCTGTGGTTTAAACCTTAACCCTTTTATTCAGAAAAGACTGAAATAGAGAAAACCCCAGAAATTATAAGAATGAAATTCCATCCAGAATCTGGTCAAATATTCTGTGTTCCCTTTCAAAAACAAAAAATAAAGAATTATAACAATAAGAAGATCCACCCTTATCATCATTTAACAGAGACCAGAGAAAACCTACCTCTAAAAGCTGTTGAGCTAAAGATCAAATGCAGAGTACAAGGTAAGAAAACTGAGGACAATGATCAAAAACTGGCTATAAAATAGTACATAGAAAATACAATTGTAGATCTCAGAAAAGACTAATTTGTTACTTTTGAAAGCCTCCAAGCTGTATTCTCTCTTGAGGATTCATTCTTCTTATAACATGTTTGTAAAATTTCATCTCCCACAGTTTTCCCCAATGGAAAGATATACGTGTGGTAAACTAAGTTTGACCTCAGCTTGTATTAGTATATTGTAGTCTGTCTCCTTGCCTAGATTCCATTTTCATTTATTCCCTCTTAGTTTAACTGAATTCTCTGCTTATGATCCAACTGTGACAGGATGTACATATACATGAAATTGCTTTCACAGTACACTTGGATGATATATTATCTTCTGTATCTTAAAAATTAATATAGGGAAAACGTTCCTATTATTTTTACTAATATAAATTAAATGTGTACATTCTTTCTGATGATTGAGAAATATAAAAAATAAACTAATCAGGCTTACAAATAGTCCTCCAAACATATGTAAAGTACAAAGCACTCAATAAATGTGCAATAACAAGAGCAAGCATTTACAATATAACATGACAGGTAGAGCTTATGGTATTAGTATATCAACTTGATAAGCTACGTATTTTTATAGACTCTTAGTTTTTTGGATAATTTTATTTTGACAAATTTAATCTTTGTATAAAATTTATAAAAACAATTTGGAAAGACTGTTGAGTTAATCTGTTTAGTGAGTATACTGAATTAATTTTACTTCTCTGGCAGGCATTTTCACTGAT
>NW_016107920.1:936106-947785 GCF_001604975.1 Cebus imitator | reverse complement strand
CAAAACAATTCCATAGCTAATGAGGTTTACATTTACACTACAACAGGTTTTCACATTAAAAAGGCTAATGTTTCAGCAGATGATAAAGACAACATATGGGTGGAAAAATGTGTACTCTTCTTTGACTCGCCAAAATATTTTTACATATTTTGGAAACAGAAGTTGAAATTACCCATTTTTCTTAGTGAGTTAGACCCTCAATGCCCAGTAGAAATTACAGTGTTTTAAAATAATTCTGAATATTTTAAGGCACTAAAATAAGCAAACTAGAATTATTTCTTATATCTTAATAATTACACAGTGGAAGGAGTTTTTCACTGCAAAATAGTAGTTGGCTTAGAGCCTAAACAAATATCAAAAGTTTACTCATATTTAGAACATAATTAAGGAAGTTGCTTAGTTAGTAAAGAAATAAAATAAGGAAAAAAATCCATGCAGCACAGGGGAATCATGCTTTTGTCATGCATCTTTTTTTACATCCACCGACACATTACTGGTGAACGTTCCTTTCTTAGTTCAACCTGACTTCCTACCAACAAACAACATGTAATTGGGATGTTCATAGATTGATACTGGATGAGTTTAGTAAAGGGTTCTACTTCTGCACATCTCTGAAATTAAAACAAAAGGCACCAAGCCTACAATTAACAGCCGGAGATAGCATATAATTTACCAGAGCCCAATAGCAGTTTTTATGTTACTCCATTGTACTTCATATATTGGCCTATTTGCTGTAGATTCTGCCCTGGGAAAGCTGAGAGTTTCTATGTGCTGAAATGGGGTGTCATTTTCTGCGACCTCTGAGTGTTAGTGATAAAAGCTATACTGTTGGGAAAACATAGGCACCATGTTGCCTCTTTACTGTTAGAGATGTCATTTGCTTCTCACAACAGAAAAGCCTGTGGGTTGCACCACAGCTGAGACACAGTTTGTCAAACATCCTTAATCAGTAAATGCATCAGAGAGTATAGTCACGCTTGGAGCATCTTTTCCGACACTATGAATCACACGTTACTTAGTAAAACACTCTGCCAAAGACATCATTGAAATAATTCAATGAGAAAAAAGAACAATATTACATAAATCAAAGAAAGGAACAACAAAAATATAAATTTACTTGTGGCAGCCTACTTGTATGAGTAAGTAATTTGTATGTGCAGTTTTCTATTAAAATAAAAAAATACCAAGTAACTGAGATGATTTCGTTGAACTGCATATACTCAAATTTTATAGTATAAAAACAGGTAAATTTACAGCCAAAAGAATAAGCCATAATGTCATAAGAGTATAAAAATGTTATCTTTAGTTTTGAAAATAGCTCATCTAAAAATGCACATTGTGGAAATGTATCAAGATAAATCATGTTTAAACAGATTTAGAATACTTACTTTTTAAAATTTATACAAAAATTACAGAAAATAAGCATTCATCATTCTATACTAACTGTTGAGCAATGGATTATAAAAGTCTTAGGCAAAAGTAAAGAAAATAAAATATGGTTTTGTATAGTTTGTTAATAAACAATTCTGGCTTAGTAGGCTAGAAGTTTCCTTTGAAAGTATTCTATTTAAGACCTTATTTAAAAATGTATTTCTTTCTAAATTGCTGCTAACTCTGGGTTTTTGGATTTGAGGTTTTTTTTTTTTTTTTTACACTTATTTTACCTTTTATTCCAAATGCTGTATGTGGTGATGTACAACAAAATAATACATAAAAATCAAAATATATAAGTATGCATTATTATAAACATTTAAATGGAACATGGAAAGGAATTATATATGTGAGGAAATACTATGAAAACAGAATATATAAAATTAGAGAAAAATGAACATGATAATGCCCTTGTGATACTGAAATTCAACTGCAAATTTTGTTCTAAAATTTCTGCACATTAAAACAAAAAGCAAAATGAGCTAGGATATAAATTTACATTGTATGTTGTTTAAGTCTCATACCATAGATGCATTACAAGGAAGCATAAAAATAATGTGAGAAAATAAATCCCGAATAAGGCAGATAAAACAAATATGCAAACATAATAAAACCATTGTGATAAACTCATTTAAAATATCAAAGGTTTCTTTTGCAGTTGATGAAAAAAAAATTTGAACTCAGTTTATGAAATGATACACCAATATTAAAGAGCTAAAGCTGTAAGTATGGGCATAAATATATGATCTTACATATACTAAAATGTTTGACTTATTGAGATTGCACACCACATAATCCTTTTTGATTCCTAAAATAAGCCTGTATAATTTTCTGGGACAGAAGTATGTGGTGATGTTCTAAGGCCGGTAAGAATATTTTAGATTGATGGTAAAATGTATTCAAGTTTTATGGCTGAACAAATTTTCTGTTTTTTCTTTTGAGTCACAACTTAAACAATAAATGTTTATTTTCTAAAATATTTTCCACTTTTCCTAAGTTTACTTGTATATGGGCATATAATTCATTTTATTCTTTTAAATTTTAAAACACCTACTCTACGACTTGCAAATATTTTATCCCATTTTGATAGGTTGTCTTTCCCCTGGTGATTGTTCCCATCGTTGTACAGAAGCTTTTTCGTTTGATGCAATCCCATTTGTCTATTTTGGTTTCCTTTTCTGGTGCTTTTGATGTCATATTCCAAAAATATTTGCCAAGACCAATGTCAAAACTTTTCCCTATGTTTTCTTTTAGTAGGCTTATAATTTCTGGTCTTACATTTTAAGTTTTTAATCAATTTTGAGTTGATTTTTGTATATGGGGTGAGATAAGGAGCCAATTTCATTTTTCCGCTTGTGGATATCCAGTTTTCCAACACCATTTAATTGAAGAGACACTACTTTTCCGTTGTGTGTTCTTGGCACTTTTGTAAAAAGATCTATAAATTCATGGATTTATTTCTAGGCTCTTTACTCCGTTTCTTTGATTTGTAAGTCTGTTTTGATGCTAGTCTCTGCTGTTTTGATTACTATAGCTTTGTACTACATTTTGCAAATGGTTAGGGTGATTCCTCCAGCTTAGTCCCTTTTATTGAATATTGCTTTGACTCTTCAGGGTGTTTTGTGGTTTTATAGAAGTTTTAGGATTTTTTTCTACTTCTGTAAAAAATGTAATTGGAATTTTGATAGGGATTGCATTGCATTGAAACTGTAGATCACTTTAGATGGTGTGGACATTTTAACAATATTAATTATTTCACTCCAGGAACACAAGATGTCTTTCCGTTTATTTGCATCTTCCTCAATTCCTTTCATCACTGTTTTATGGTTTTCAGTATACACATCTTTTACCTCCTTGGTTAAATTTATGGCTAAGTACTTTATACTTTCGGAGCTATTGTAAATGAGATAGTTTTCTTGATTTCTTTTTCAGAGAGTTGGTTGTTGTTGTACATAAACACTATAGATATTTGTACATCAATTTTGTATCTCAAAACTTTAATTCAAATATTTATTGAATTCATTTATTATTTCCAACAGTTTTTCTGACAGTCTATAGGACATATATATATATATATATATCCTATATATATATCCTATATATATAACCTATATATATATATATGAAACCTATAAATATATAACATATATGTATATATATGTTATATATACATAGGTTATATATATAGGATATATATATATATATATAACCTATAGACTATCAGAAAAACTGTTGGAAATAATAAATGAATTCAATAAATATTTGAATATATATATATATCCAGAAATGGTTTTATATATATACATACATATAATCATTAATATCATTTATATATATATAATATATATTATAATTATATATAATATATTATATATTATATTATATATAATATATAATATATTATATATATAATATATATTATATATTATATTATATTATAATATATATATATAATATCTATAAACAGAAACAATTTAACTCCCTTCTCTGTGAGTTGTTTTTTATTATTTCTCTTTCCTAATCACTTTGGCTAAGACTTCCATTATTGTGTTGAATAGAAATGGCAAGATTGGGCATGCTTATACTGTGCCTGATGTTAAAAGCTTTAACTTTTCGCTGTTGCATATGATGTTATCTGTGGGTTTGTGATACATGACCTTTATGGTGTTGAGGTACATTGTCTTTATAACTAATTTGTTGAGAGTTTTTATCATTAAAAATGTTGAATTTTGTCAAATGCTTTTTCTGCATCTATTGAGATGATCATATGGTTTTTGTTCTTCATTCTGTTAATGGGGTGTATCACATTTATTGATTTGCATATGGTGAGCCATTCCTTTTTTTTCTTTTTTTTTAATTGCATTTTAGGTTTTGAGGTACATGTGAAGAACATGCAAAATTGTTGCATAGGTACACACATGGCAGTGTGATTTTCTGCCTTCCTCCCCATCACCTATATCTGGCATTTTTCCCCATGCTGTCTCTCCCCAGCTCCCCACCACCTGCCGTCTCTCCCCTATTTCTCCCCGACAGACCCCAGTGTGTGATGCTCCCCTCCCTGTGTCCATGTGTTCTCTTTGTTCAACATCCACCTATGAGTGAGAACATGTGGTATTTGGTTTTCTGTTCTTGTGTCAGTTTACTGAGAATCATGGTTTCCAGGTTCATCCAAGTCCCTACAAAGGACACAAACTCTTCGTTTTTTATGGCTGCATAGTATTCCATGGTGTATATGTGCCACATTTTCCCTGTCCAGTCTGTCATCGATGGGCATTTGGGTTGGCTCCAGGTCTTTGCTATTGTAAACAGTGCTGCAATGAACATTCGTGTGCACGTGTCCTTATAGTAGAATGATTTATAATCCTTTGGATATATACCCAGTAATGGGATTGCTGGGTCAAATGGTATTTCTATTTCTAGGTCCTTGAGGAATCACCACACTGTCTTCCACAATGGTTGAACTAATTTACACTCCCACCAACAGTGTAAAAGTGTTCCTATTTCTCCACATCCTCTCCAGCATCTATTGTCTCCAGATTTTTGATGATCGCCATTCTAACTGGCGTGAGATGGTATCTCAATGTGGTTTGGATTTGCATTTCTCTAATGACCAGTAATGATGAGCATTTTTTCATATGTTTGTTGGCCTCATATATGCCTTCTTTTGTAAAGTGTCTGTTCATATCCTTTGCCCACTTTCAAATGGGTTTGTTTGTTTGTTTTCTTGTAAATCTGTTTTAGTTCTTTGTAGACTCTGCATATTAGCCCTTTGTCAGATGGGTAGATTGTAAAAAATTTTTCCCATTCTGTTAGTTGCTGGTTCACTCTAATAATTGTTTCTTTTGCTGTGCAGAAGCTCTGGAGTTTACTTAGATCCCATTTGTCTATTTTGGCTTTTGTTGCCATTGCTTTTAGTGTTTTAGTCATGAAGTCCTTGCCTATGCATATGTCCTGAATGGTTTTGCCTAGGTTTTCTTCTAAGGTTTTTATGGTGTTAGGTCTTATGTTTAGATTTTTAATCAATCTGGAGTTAATTTTAGTGTAAAGCATAAGGAAGGGGGGGTCCAGTTTCTGCTTTCCACACATGGCTAGCCAGTTTTCCCAACACCACTTATTAAACAGGGAATCCTTTCCCCATTGCTTGTTTTTCTCAGGTTTGTCAAAGACCAGATGATTGTAGATGTGTGCTGTTGCTTCCGAGGCCTCTGTTCTGTTCCATTGGTCTATGTCTCTGTTTTGGTACCAGTACCATGCTGTTTTGATTACTGTGGCCTTGTAGTAGAGTTTGAAGTCAGGCAGCATGATGCCTCCAGCTTTGTTCTTTTTGCTTAGGATTGTTTTGGCTATGCAGGCTCTCTTTTGGCTCCATATGAGGTTTCAAGTGTTTTTTACCGTTCTGTGAAGAAGGGCATTGGTAGCTTGATGAGGATAGTGTTGAATCTATAAATTACTTTGGGCAGTATGGCCATTTTCTTAATGTTGATTCTTTCCCACCATGAGCATGGGATGTTCTTCCATCTGTTTGTGTCCTTTGTTATTTCACTGAGCAGTGGTTTATGGTTCTCCTTGAAGAGGTCCTTTATATCCTTTGTTAGTTGTATTCCTAGGTATTTTATTCTCTTTATAGCAATTATGAATGGGAGTTCACTTTTGATTTGGCTCTCTGTTTGTTATTGGTGTTTAGAAATGCTTGTGATTTCTGCACATTGATTTTGTATCCTGAGACTTTGCTGAAGTTGCTTATCAGTTTCAGGAAATTTTGGGCTGAGACGATGAGGTCTTCTAAATATACAATCATGTCATCTGCAAATAGAGACAAATTTTACTTCCTCTAGAAAAGAAATTTAATTGACTTACAGTTCTGCATGGCTGAGGAGGCCTTAGCAAACTCACAATCATGGCAGAAGGCAAAGGGGAAGCAAGGCATGTCTTATATGATGTCAGGAGAGAGAGAGCAAGGGGGGAACTGGCACACAGTTACCAACCACCAGATCCTATGAGAACTCACTCATTATCATGAAAACAGCATAAGGGAAAGCACCCCCATGATCCAATCATCTCATCTCTCACCAGGTCCCTCTCCAACACCTGGGGATTACAATTCAACATGAGATTTTGTTGGAGCCACAGAACGAAACCATATCACATGGTATCTCACTGTGATTTTAATCTGCATTTATCTGATAATTAGAAATGTTGAGCATTTGTTCATCTGTTTGTCGGCCACTTTTATGTCTTTTGAGAAATTTCTATTTATATGCTTTGCTGACTTTATAATATGGTTATTTGTTTTTCTCTTGCTTCAGTTGTTTGAATTCCCTATAAATTCTGGGTATTAGTTCTTTATCAGATGCGTAGTTTGCAAATATTTCCTCTTGTCTGTTTACTCCAGTGATTGTTTCATTTGCTGTCTGTTTCTTTAGTTTAATCAAACCCTATTTGTGCATTTTTGTTTTGTTACGTTTGCTTTTGAGGTCTTAGTCATAAGTTCTTTGTCCAGGATGATATTTAGAAAAGTTTTCCTTAGGTTTTCCTCTAGAATTTTTATAAGTTCAGGTCTTAAATTTAAGTCCTTAATCTATCTTGAGATAACTTTTTATATGGTGAGAGGTAGGGATCAGCTTTCATTCTTCTGCATATGGCTAGCCAGGTTTCCCAGCACCATTTATTGAATAGGGTAACCTTTCCCCATTGTTCACTTTTGTCGGCTTTGTTGAAGATCAGTTAGGTATGTGGATTTATTTCTGATTTCTCTATTCTGTTCCACTCATCTGTATGTCTGCTTTTGTATTAGTACCATACTATTTTGGTTACCATAGCCTGGTGGTATAGTTGTTTTTTGTTTTTGAGACAGAGTTTCACTCTTGTCGCCCAGGCTAGAGTGCAATGGCACAATCTTGGCTTACTGCAACCTCCACCTCCTGGGTTCAAGCCATTCTCCTGCCTCAGCCTCTGAGTAATTGGGATTACAGGCACCTGCCACCACACTCAGGTAATTTTTTTTTTTTTTGTAGGGACAGGGTTTCACCATGTTGGCCAGGCTGATCTCAAACTCCTGAACTCAGGTGATCCACCTGCCTCAGCCACTCGAAGTGC
This sequence comes from Cebus imitator, assembly GCF_001604975.1. Lineage (NCBI taxonomy): Eukaryota > Metazoa > Chordata > Mammalia > Primates > Cebidae > Cebus > Cebus imitator. The sequence continues at coordinate 940,258 of NW_016107920.1, read as the reverse complement.
AGGGATTACAGGAATGAGCCAGCACACTTGGCCTTTGTAGTGTAGTTTTGTTAGGCAATGTGATGCCTCTGGCTTTGTTCTTTTTTCCTAGGACTATTTTCACTATTTGGGTACTTTTTTTGGTTCCATATTAATTTTATAATTATTTTTTCTAATTCTGTGAAAAATGGCATTGGTAAATTTGATAGGAATCTTGTTGAACTGTAGATTTTTGGGGGCAGTATGGTCATTTTAATGGTATCAATTCTTCTAATTGATGAGCATGGGATTTTTTTATTTGTATGTGTCATCTATTATTTATTTTATCTGTGTTTTGTAGTTACCCTTGTAGAGGTCTTTTATCTTCTTTGTTAAATGCAACTCATAACATTTCAATAATTTGATATATTATTCTAACCCATCTCTTTTAACCAGATGAAAGATCCTTTGTAATTTTCCAGGTATCTCCTGGAAAATCTCAAAGCTTGAAATCAGGAAGATATTATTTAGGATTTTATTTCTGGAAGACAAATATCAAATGTTATCAGGAGATTTCAACACTTGGTTAAATAAAATCATGGGTCACTTAAATACAGTATTTGGCTTCTTATTTAATGAAATGGCTATACGAAATTTCAGAAGTAAATATAGGAGGTAATATGACTTTATAAAACCTTATTAGCTTTTAAAATTGATGAGATTTTGTTCTCCTAAATAATCAAGGGCATAGTAAAGTCAACATAAAACAGAGGATATTCTGATAAGACAGGATCTTTAATTTCTAGACGGATTATTCTAAAGGTAAAGAAGAAGTATTTTTTTTCATAAACTCTTATTAAGAGCAGACTAGTAGTTCAAGAAAATTTTGTATAAGCAAGCCATCTGGGGCTCTATCCCCAGTAAGTTCTCAAATTACCACTGACAGCATTGCAGGGGTTAATGAGGACAGAGGTGCTCTCCAACAATTTGTCAGTCAGCAGTTTGTCACAGGAATGAGTGGAGCAAAGAACCAGCACACTTACCCTCTCTGTGGGACCTCAAGCTCCTCAAGGGTCAATCTCTGCCAGAGTCTTGCTTTCTTCCCTTTCTGTGCCCTAGCATTTTCCTGTGGGTTCTCCAACAAGTCCTGGCTCTCTTCCTTTAGCTTTCCATTCAGGTCATGACCATTCACTTGTAACTTTGATCTTTCTGAGGAGAACTGGCATCTGATGTTTCTAGTCAGCCATCTTGAGAAAAATCATTCTCGGGAAAGAAAAACATCTTACCCTTTGTGATAACATGGATGACCAAGGAAGACATTATGCCAAGTGAAATAAGCCAAGCACAGAACAACTTAATTTTATAGTCAAGAATAATAGTTACTTATATGAAGCAATGTAATGAATTTAAATAACTGTTAAACAAATGGGAATGCAAGATTTCAAATTTAGCCAATTTATTTAAATTCTCTCCTTGAAAGACATGATAAAATTATGCTGAGTTGAATCAGAAGTTTCATGAACTCATCAGCTTCTTCACTAGATATCTGGATATCCTGACTCAGTTCATGGTATGTTGTCAATATTATTTTAACAATTTCTCAGAAGTCTGTGCCCCATACTACCTGGCATAGACCATTTCCTGGGTCTCTGAGACAGTCCCTTCTTGTTGAAGACCAAGTACTCTGGTTTATAGCCAAAGTACTCTGGCCAAACACTTTCAGGGAAGCATAAGAGTGAAACAAACTACCTGTGAATGGCAAAGAAAAAATAGCCATGTTTAATTATATCATGAGTTCATTACAAAAATACTGCAGTTGACATGGAAACATGACAAAGGGCTGATTTCTACAGTCTACCAATGCTGCCTATAAAGCAATATAAAAAATGCCAACAATTTAATAAAAATGGGAAAATAACATAGAATATATTTTGCAAAAAAATTAAATACATCTAATTTTAGGCATATGAAAATAGTGTCAACATCATTATCCTGTTACCAAAACACCAGGGGTTTGGTCTAGATCACTGTAAAGAAAGCCAGTCACTGAGACATGAGTTTTGCTAGGGAAGAAGTCTTTAATGGGGTGCTGCAGCTGAGTAGAAAAAGAGATCAATCTTAAATCCACCTCCTTAAACAACTAAAATCACTGGTTTATAAAGCAGGGAAGAAATGTAACTACATGCAGGAAAACAGGAATCAGGGAGGACTAAAGAAGGGAAGTTAGTCAACAGGAAGCAGGTGGTCGCTTAGGCAATCATGATGGGTGAGGTGTCTGATGTTTCATTGTCCAAATGCAATGATCTGGTAAGTTTCAGTCCCTTGATATATTCTGGGAGGCCCAATATTTTTTTTTTCTGAGAAAGGAATTCTGATCAGACAAATGTAGTTTTCTCAAGTTTTAAGACTGGGAGGGTCAATTTCTATGTTTAATCAAAAGAAACCATGAACATCAGTTATATGGGACAATTAGGTCAGTTTCAATTACATACCATATGCCCTTTGGGGTAACAATTACATCCACTATTTTGTCTTTTGAGTTGTTGAACTCAAAAAGTTTGGGAGTACTCTGTGGGGAAATGTGTATTTTTACAAATAGATGATGGGAATTAAAATTAATTTCACTTTGATGGCCACTTGCTATATCTATTAAATTAAAATGCACATCTATGTGATGCAGCAAATCTTCCATTTTATTTATACCAATCAACAATTCTCACCTGTAGAAATGAAGTTATACAGGGTTGTTTGTTTGTTGCAGCATAATTTGTAAAGCAAAAGCAAGAAAAATGGGAATATTTACCAAAGGGGAATATTTCTGCAAACTTTTATATTGTTGCAACCAGCAATATTCTGCAACCTTTAATAAGAATGAGATATATTTTTTGTTAAGGTAAATATACAAAGTGCAAAGGGGGAAAGAAAAAATGCTTTCATTTGTACACTCTGTGTGTGTGTGTGCACATGCACATCTGTGGATGAGTGATAAAATCTCTTTGGATGATTACCCAAAACCTTGATAAAAATACTTGCCAGCAGGAAGTGAAACCATGGATTTAACACATTTCCTTTAGAGTCTTTAAAAAAGGAAAAAATGAAATAGTGGTATAGCTACATTATGCAGATAAATGGAAATAAAAAGGAAAACTAAAATAATTAATATAAATGTTAAATATTTGATTTAGAAAGGCATCAGCAATGGGGAGGGACCAGGGCAGGGAAATCTTTATTTTGTTAATGTTTCTATATTAGTTAATAAAAATCCATATGCATGGCTAACTAATTCATTTTTAATCAAGAAGAAAATATCAAGCAACATACTGCCTTCATTTAAAAGAAAAACTATCAAACCTTGTAGTTTATTTTAAAAACTATACAGTGAGGTAATGTTAGAAAGGCAGTAAATCAGTAAAACACATGTTGTGGGGAAATCATTACTCAATTTAGATAAGTCCACAAAATCCAGACAAAACAATTATCAACTGATTTTAGAGTTTAATTTTGTTTTGCAAAACTTTTTTTTTAAGGAAGGAAAGAAAGAAAGAAAGAGAAGGAAAGAAAGAAAGAAAGAGAAAGAGAGAAAGAGAGGAAGAGGAAGAGAAAGAGGGAGAGAGATCGGGAGTCTTGCTGCATTGCCCAAGCTGGAGTGCAGTCTAAAAATGGGTATTAAAAACCTCTTTTATGCCAATAATTGTGCTTGACAATGGAGACAGGAAGGAATAAGGGAGGAAGATAGCAAACAAGCAGTCAACCAATATTTCACTTAAACCTGTGAAATGTTATGCATTTGCTGAGGAGTGATTTACTCCCAATTATGTGGTCAATTTTAGAGTAGGTGTGATGTGGTGCTGAGAAGAATGTATATTCTGTGTGTTTGGAGTGGAGAGTTCTGTAAATGTCTATTAGATTTCCTTGTTCCAGGTCTGAGTTCAAGTCCTGGATATCCTTGTTAATTTTCTGCGTCATTAATCTCTCTAATATTGACAATAGGGTGTTAAAGTTTCCCATTATTATTGTGTGGGAGTCTAAGTCTCTTTGTAAGTCATTAAGAACTTGCCTTATGTATCTGGGTGCTCCTGTATTGGGTGTGTATATACTTAGGATCGTTAGCTCTTCTTGTTGCATTAATCCTTTTACCATTATGTAATGTCCTTCTTCGTCTCTTTTGATCTTTGTTGCTTTAAAGTCTATTTT
>NW_016107920.1:903931-935211 GCF_001604975.1 Cebus imitator | reverse complement strand
CTGATATCCTTTCTTCTGCTTGGTCAATTTGACTGTTAAAACTTGTGCATACTTCACGAAGTTCTCATGTTGTGTGTTTCAGCTCCATCAATTCACTTATATTCCTCTCTAAATTGTCTATTTTCATTATTATTTCATCAAATCTTTTTTCAAGGTTCTTGGTTTCTTTGCATTGGGTTAGAACATGTTCTTTTAGCTCACTTAAGTTTCTCATTATCCACCTTCTGAAACCTGATTCTGTCAATTCATCACACTCATTCTCCATCAGGCCTTATTCCCTTGCTGGTGAGGAGTTGTGATCCCTTGTAGGAGGAGAGGCATTCTGGTTTTGGGTGTTTTCAGCCTTTTTGTGCTGGTTTCTTCCCATCTTTGTGGATTTATCCACCTGTCGTCTTTGTAGTTGCTGATTTTCAGATTGGGTCTCTGAGTGGATGTCCAGTTTGTTGATGATAAAGTTATTTCTGTTCCTTAGTTTTCCTTCTAACAGTCTGGCCCCTCTGCTGTAGGACTGCTGAGGTCCACTCCAGGCCCTGCTTGCCTGGGGATCACCTGCAGCAGCTGCAGAAATTTAAGGGTTGCTACCAGTTTCTTCTTCTGCTATCTTTGTCCCAGATGGATACCCACCAAATATCAGTCTAAGCTCTGCTTTATGAGGTGACTCTTTGGATATATGGAGGTCAGGGAGCTCCTTAAGAAGACAGTCTGCCCTTTATAGGAGCTCAAGTGCTGAGCTGTGAGCTCCGTTGTTCATTCAGAGCTGCTGGGCAGGTATGTTTAAGTCTGCTGCAGCAGAACTCATAACCCCCCTTTTTTTTCCCCTGGTGCTCAGTCCCTGGGAGTTAGGGCTTTATTTATGAGTTTCCATTGTGTTGCTGCCTTCTTTTTTTTTTCAGGGCTGCCCTGCCCAGCGAGGAGGCAGCCTACCTCCGTAGTGGTGGGGTGCCTCGGTAATGGCAGATGCCCCTCCCCCACAGAGTTGAACCTTCCCACGTTCAGCTGTGCTTGCTGTGAAACTCTCAACCCACAGCGTTTCCAATTGCTATTTTTTTGTGGGGGTAATACCAGCCAAGCCTGATCACCTGGCTCCCTGTCTCAGAGCCTTTTTTTTTTTTTAGTTGAACAGTTGACTCTCTCCCAGGTGTTCCAGTCGCCTGTTCCCTCTGAGCTTTCACTGGGAGCTGCAATCCTGAGCTGTTCCTAATTGGCCATCTTGGATCTCTCCTGCTTTGCAAAACTTAATTTAAATACAATGATCTCTTCTCCTAATACCCCATATCACTATTTGGTGCATAAATCATTGGAAAAATTAAAACTTTATTGTAAATTGATTGACATATTCATTACCTATTGAATAAAAGATGCATTTAACTGTTATAAAATCTCAAATCTATACACATTTTATGAAATCTCTGTCCCAAATTTCTTGGTACCAATGGAACTTTTCAACATATTTTATTCCATAATTCTATAAATACAATATGTTAAATGTGCCACTCTTACTTTGAAAGACATTTTATCCATTGTTCTTTTAAAATTAAATATATTCATTTTTATAGCTGGTCATTTTTGTTAATGGATATCTTTGTAACTGAATTTTTCTGTGTTTACAATGTTTCTTTTAATAGCATAAGAATAGAAACTTTTTTTTAATTTCAAATATTGATTTTTCACTTGCAAATTATTTAGTATACTTTTATCAGATTTTCTGTTCTCCTTTGTTTCCTCAAATTAATTACAAATTCAGTTGTGACATGGATGACAGTAAGTATTGGTTAATTTTTGGAGCACAGAACAAATGAACCTCTTGTTTGGTTGTGTTTCATTTTAATGTATTTTTTAAAAATATTTCAGGAAAATACAGAATTTTTTCTTTAAGAAAAAAATCCTGTATGGATTTTTAAAACACTTGTAAAACTAGATTCTCTGGTGCAGTCATATATTTGAATTGTTATGGATATTTCTTTCAATGCCTAGTTATTGTATTCCTTGATATTTCAAGCAACAAATCTAAGGAATACAATCTTTCTCACGCAAGCTAAAGGTGAAAGATAAAAGAAGAGTGGCTAAAAAAGGAATATAGCAGAAATTGTTTCTGCCCTTTCAAAGTCAAAGGTTAGAGTGACAACCATTATTGGAATGATAGCAATCCTGTGTGTGATATGCTACCTAGGTGATCTCCAGCTTGTAATTTAAAAAAGACAAAAGAAGCTGCTATTTCTTCATAGATGTAAATTAAAAATGTAAAATTGGCATTGAATGAACTAGACATTTAATTTTTTTAATCTAAAAGTATCTGGAAACTCTTGACTAATAGCCCCAATCAAGCCCACGGAATTACTAAGGAATCGTTATCAAGTAAATGGATCCTAACATCTGTTGTTTTTACTGCTGATCTTTTCTCTGCCAGCATATGAAGGAGACATTAGAAACAGATAATACAAGGTCAGATAAAAAGAATTTTCTTTCCAATGTTGAATCATTTTTCCTCAAACAATTATTGTAAAAATAGCAAGGTAAAGTCTGAAAAAAAATGATTTGATACAATTACAACTTGAGACAATTACAGTGCACCTCATAATTCAATTACCACCCACTGGGTTCCTTCTAGGACACATGGGGATTATCACAATTCAAGCTGAAATTTGGGTGGGGACACAAAGCCAAACCATATAATTCTGTCCCTGGCCCCTTCAAATCTATGCCCTCACATTTCAAAAACAGTCATGCCTTCCCAACAGTCCCCCAAAGTCTTAACTCATTTCAACATTAACTCCAAAGTCTACCATCCAAAGTCTCAGCTGAGACAAGGGAAGTCCCTTCTGCCTATGAGCCTGTAAAATTGAAAGCAAGTTAATTATTTTCTAGATACAATGGGAGTGCAGGCATTCTGGTAAATACACCCATTCCAAATGGGAGAAATTGGCCAAAACAAAAGGCCTACAAGTCCCATGTAAGTCTGAAATCCAATGGGGCAGTAAAATCTTAAAGCTCTGAAATGATCTCCTTTGATTCCATGTCTCACATCCAGGTCATGTTGATGCAACAGGTGGGCTCCCATGGCCTTGGGCAGCCCCACCCCTGTTGCTTTGCAGGGTATAGCCTCCCTCCCAGCTGCTTTCACAGTCTGGCATTGACTGTGGCACAGTGCAAGCTGTTGGTGGATCTACCATTCTGGGGTCTGGAAGATGATGGCCCTCTTCTCACTGCTCCACTAGACAATGCCTCAGTGGGGACTCTGTGTGGGGACTCCAACCCAACATTTCCCTTCCACACTGCCCTAGGAGAGGTTCTCCATGAGAGCCTGCCCCTGCAGCAAACTTCTATCTGGATATCCAGGCCTTTCCATACATCCTCTGAAATCTAGGCAGAGGTTGCCAAATCCCAATTCTTGACCTCTGTGTATCTGCAGGCTCAACACCACATGGAAGCTGCCAAGGCCTGGGGCTTGAACTCTCTGAAGCCATGGCCTGAGATGTGCCTTGGCCCCTTTTAGCCATGGCTGGAGCTGCTGGGACATAGGGCACCAAGTCCCTAGCCTGCATGTAGTACGGGGCCCTGGACCTGACCCAGGCAACCAATTTCCCCTTCTAGGCCTCTGAGCCTGTGATGGGAGAGGGTGCTGTGAAGACCCCTGACATGCCCTGAAGACATTTTCCCCATTGTCTTGGTGATTAACATTCAGCAATTTGTTACTTATGCAAATTTCTGCAGCAGACCTGAATTTCTTCCCAGAAAAATGGGTTTTTCTTTTCTATTGTATCATCAGGCTGCAAATTTTCCAAATTTTATGCTCTGTTTCCTCTGAAACACTTTACTGCTTAGGAATTTCTTCTGCCAGATACCCTAAGCATCTCTCTCAAGTTCAAAGTTCCACAGATCTCTAGGGCAGGGGCAAAAATGCCACCAGTCTCTTTGCATACCAAGAGTGACCATTACTCCAGTTCCCAACAAGTTCATCTTCTCCATCTGAGACCACCTCAGCTTGGACATTTTTGTCCATGTCACTATCAGCATTTTGGTCAAAGCCATTCAACAAGTCTCTAGGAAGTTCCAAACTATCACATATTTTCCTATTTTCTTCTGAGCCCTCCAAACTGTTCCAACTTCTGCCTGTTACCCAGTTCCAAAGTTGCTTCCACATTTTCAGGGGTCCTTACAGCAGCACCCCACTCTATTGGTACCAATTTACTGAATTAGTCTGTTCTCATGCTGCTATTAAAGACATACCTGATACTGGGTAATTTACAAAGGAAAGAGATTTAATGGATTCACAGTTCCACATGGCTAGGGAGGCCTCACAATCATGGCTGAAGGTAAACAAGGAGCGAATTCACATCTTACATGGTGGCAGGAAAGAGAGCTTGTGCAGGGGAACTGCCCTTTATAAAACCCTCAGACCTTATGAGACTTATTCACTATCACAAGAACAGCATGGGAAAGACCCACCCCCATGATTCAATTACCTCCCACTGGTTCCCTCCTATGACACATGGGGACTATTACAATTCAAGGTAAGATTTTGTTGGGGACACAGAACCAAACCATATTAGAGATATAGGCAATACAATATGTTGAACAATCACATTAGTATCAATAAATTTGGAAAAGAGATTTCATAAATTATGCACAGGTTTAACTTTTTATAACAATGATGTGAAGGTGGTAGGGGGGCATTTTTTATTAGTAATTTAAGGACCTCAAAATAAAATAATTGTCTATGTTAGTCAACCTGTGCTCAGCAGCTACCCTTATTTTGTAGAGACCTGCTTTGGGGACAAATATAAATATCACACTATAGCTGACTATGTTCAGAAGACAATGGACAAATCAATTGTGTCATATTTAAACGACAGAGTACATAATGCAGGGCTAAGAATTTACAGAAAAGAAAATCATAGGAATTTACTGAATTTTGATAAAATGAACAACCTTTAAACTGAAATTTAAGGTTTTAAATATTATAAATCTTGCTGTTAACAGTAACCTCTGTTGCTCATTGTATAACTTCCTTTCCTTCCCCCCTTCCTTCCTACCTTCCTTCCTTCCTTCCTTCCTCCCTCCCTCCCTCCCTCCCTTCCTTCCTTCCTTCCTTCCTTCCTTCTTTCCCCTTTCTGCTTCAATCTGCTCTTTTTATCTCCCTTCCTATCTTTTTTTCTTTCATCATCATCCAATTTTCATGTTAAGAAACATCCCTGCATACACCTTGTAGTGCATATATATATATATATATATATATATATGTATGTATGTGTGTGTGTGTATATATATATATATATATATGTATATATATGCCACAAAGTCTACATAGATTGGAAAAATTAATCAGCAGATGAAAAACAAATGCTCTGGAACTCTGCCTTGACACGTATCCAGCTATGTTTGATAGAGAAATAAATTTTGGTATGTTAATCCTGCCACAATTTTTAAATTATTTGAAATCTCAGCATATCCTAGCCTATGCTAATATTTTTATAGCTGTATAGAAGTATAATTAGCAATGAACTGCATATATTTAAAGTGAGTAATTTGATAACTTTTGACATATGTATACACTCATGAAATAATCACCACAGTTAAAATAGTGAACATATCTATCATCCTTCTGGACTTTTGAAATTCATCCTTACCTCCTTCTTCCCCCGTGCCCCTGCATTTTAAGGTACCACTGATCTGCTTTGTGGCAAGATAGATTAACATGCATGTTCTGTAATTTTTAATAAATTGAATTATTACAATAGGTACTCAGTTTGGTTTGCTTCACTTAACATATTTACTTTGAGCATGTAACAATACTTCACTCCTTATTAATCTGTATGGGTATAACACTTTGTTTATCCATTCACCTGTTGTTGGACATTGGAATTGTTTCCATGTTTAGCTATTAAAAATAAAGCTGATATGAACATCTGTGTACAATGGGATATTCAGGTTATGTATTATTCTTCTGTTAGCTTTGGTAGTTGTGTCTTTCAAGGAATTTCTTCATTTCAGGAATTGTCAAATTTATTGAGGGAAAGTTGTTCACAATATTCATTATATTTTTAAAGTATGTGGGATCTGTAAGTGATTATTTTCTCTCTCATTCAGGATTTTGATAAGTTGTTTATTTTTCTTATTTTTCTTGAAGATTTCGGCTGAAGTTTTATTAATATGCCAATAAACAGCTTTTGGTTTTTTAAATTTTGCCAATTTTTGAATTTTCTAGTTCATTTACTTCTGCACCCATATTTATGATTTTCTTTTTTTCTTTGGGGTTATTTTTTTAATTTTTTCATTAACCCCAAAGAAAATTAATTTTTAATTTTCTTTGGGGTTAATTAACTTTGAGATTAATTTTTTCTTCTTTCTTTGTTCTGACTTCTTAAAGTGAAAGTCATTAATTTAAGACCTTTTTAAAAAATATGAACATGTAGAGCTATAAATTTCTTTCTAAGCATTGTTTTAGCTGCATTCTACTTAATGCCATGTGATGTTTCCTTTTCGTTGAGTTAAAGTACTTTCAAATACCACTTTTAATTTTTTCTTTGAACCATTGGTCATTTAAAAGTATGTTATTTATGGTTTTAAGGACATTTTTCCAGATATATTTTTGAATACTGATTTTATTTTAATTCTATTGTGGTCAAAAGCATATTTTAGGTGATTTTAATCCTTTTAAATTAATTTGGCCATCTTTATGATAAGTGTATCATATATGTTTATATATATTTACTGTGCACTGAAAATGAAAATTTATTCTGTTTTTAGTGGGTAGACCGTTGTATAAATGTCAGTTAGGTTGTTAGTTGATAGTGTTGCTGAAGTCTCCTAAATTCTTATTAGTTTTATAACTCCTGGGTTTAACAATCCTTGGCATTGGGTGTTTAAGTATGTAACCATGATTATGGATTTGTTTATTGCTTGTTTTATTTTTATTAGTGCTTTGCTTCAACAATTTTGAAGCTCTGATACTAGGTGCATAAACATTCAGGATTTCTGTGTTCTTTTATGAATTATTCTTTTGTCATTATAAACTGGCCCTCTTTGTTCTTGTTAATATTAATTCTTCTGAAATTTGTCTTTTCCCTGATAACAATATAACTGGAGTAGTGTTAGCATGACATATACTTCATAATCTTTTTACTTTTAGGTTATCTGTGTTTTTATATTTAAAGTGGGCTTCAACCAGATAGCATATAGTTGGGCCATGCCATTTATTATCCAATTTGCCAATATTTATCTTTTAATTGGGGCATTTTTATTATTTTCATGTAATGTAATTAAAGATGTTTGTGTTTCAGTTGACTGTGTCATTTGATTTCTTTTGTCCAAACTGTTCTTATTTCCTTTTTATTATTCTCCCTCAGTTTGGATTGATTATTCTTCACAACCCCATTTTAACTCTTTTGTTGTAATGTTAACTATGCATCTTTATTTTGTTCTTTTAGTGGATGCAATAATTCCATTATATCAAGCCACTTGGCTTGTCCTGTATCATTGATGCTCTGTTTATTTTTTAAGACTTTGGTATAAGTTTATTTTGGATAGTTTCTATTGCAGTGTCTTAATGTTTGTTAATATTTTCTTCTGTAGTGTCTAGATAAACTTTAATTTCATTCTGTGTATTATTCATCTCTTAAAGTTTACTTTTGTGCTCTTTATGTATTTTTCTATGATAATGCTTTTCTACACCTTCTTGAGCTTATTACATATGGTTATAACAACTGTTTCCATATTCTTGGCTAATTCTATCATATGTATCTTTTGTAGTTTTGTTTCTATTGCTTGATTTTTCATCACATTATGGATTGTATTTTCCTGCACCTTTGTATGCCTCGTAGGTATTGTATAGTATGCCAACCATTGTGACTTTTAACTTGTTGTGTTTCAGACTATTTTATGTTCTTTTAAATACTCTTAGGCATTGTTCTGTGATGCAATTCAGTGACCTGGAAACAGTTTATCCTTTCAAATTTTGCTTCATCTTTGTTAGGGGAATCAAGCAGTTAATAACTTTACTACTGAGAAAATATTCTTAGTATTCTGCTTAAAATTTCATGTATTTCAAGATTTTTTTTTTCTCTTTGTTGCTGAGAAACACAAAATATTCCTGGCCTTGTGTGAACTTTCAGCGATTTCTCTGTCTGCTTCTTTCTAGTGTTGAGGGGGTTTCTTCCCATTCATGGACTGATCTGTCTGCAGCTGAGGACTCCAGTGGAATCCTCTGAAATTCTCTGGAGCTCTTTCTCTATGCATTTCTTTTTTTTCTGTGCAACTCTCTCTTCTCCGGTACTCTCATCCACAAATTCTTGCCATCTTAGCCTCTCTGATTCTTGGATCTTTTCCTGAATTTCCGGTAATTGTAGGGTTCCACATCTGTTTTCCCTTCCTGAACTGCAGCCTACTTATTTACTCACTAGAGACAGTAAACCAGGCCAATTACAGGGCTCACTTAATTTGTTTCCTGTTTCTCAGAGATCACTGTCATGCTCTGAAAGTTCTCCAATTTCTCAAAACTTTTGGTTCATATATTTTGCTTATTTCTTTAGATGTTAAGGTAGAATTATTGTTTGCTTCCTATTACTCCATCACGGCTAGAAACAGTATACCCTACTTTTTGCATTATTACTTCTCTGCTTTTTAGTTTTCCAACATATCTAGATAATCTTAAATAATGTATCATTTTGTGAACTTTATATAAATCAAACCGTATTTCACATTATATAGTTTGCTTCTTTTCCCCAATATTATGTATTTGATATTCATCCAAGTTAATGCATTAATTCCATTTTTTGAATATGTGCAATTGATTTGTCCATTCTCCTATTAATGGACATGCAGTTTTTTGGTTTTTTGTTTTGTTTTGTTTTTAGAGACAGGATCTCACTCTGTCACTCAGGCTGGAGTGCAGTGGCATGATCATAGCTCAGTGCAAACTCAAACGCTTGGGCTCAGGGGATCCTCCTGCCTTGGCATTCCAAAGTGCTCTGATTACAGGTATGAGCCACCACATCCAGCTGACATAGGGTTTTTACCAGTTTTTAGCTGTAACAAATATTGCCATGAACAAATTTGTTCATACTTCCTAGTGCATTTGCACAATATTTTATCTAGAGCAATGCTTCATAAATTTTAATGTGAATACAATTTACCAGGTATCTTGTTAAAATGCACACTCTGATTTAGGAAGTCTTGGGTAGGGCCTGATGTTCAGAATTTCTAGTATCTTTCATTGCTTCTGGTCCTTTAAACTCTCTGAGTAGAAAGTAGCAGGACTGGCAAAATATGGCTCATAAACCAAATTCTACCTGCTGCCTGAGTATAGTCCATAAGCCAATAATTATTTTTATATATTTTAAATGATAGAAAAAGTAAGACAATTTTGTGATACGTGATAACTAAATAAAAGTTACATGTCAGTGTCTATAAAATTTTATTGGAGTGCCACCATGCTCATTTGTGTATGTATGCTTTATGGCTGCTTTCATGCTACAATGGTAGAGTTGTGTAGTTATGATAGAGACTCCATGGCTTACAAAGACTAAAATATTTACTATCTGACCCTTTAGAAAAACAAACAAACAAAAAAACTCAACTCCTAGAGCATATTAATGAAACTACCAGAACTTATTTTGGTATGTGCACATGTTCAGCTTTCTTATGATATGCTAAAATGTTTCAGAAGTGCTCGTACCAATTTATACTTTTAAGTAGCTGTGGATAAAACTACCTATTGCCCTTCATGTTGTCCAACACATTTTTAACTGACTTCCAAGGGGCATAACATTGCATTTTTTGTGATTTTAATTTTTGGTTCCCTGATAACTCGTGAATTTTTTTTAATCTTTGTGGGTCACATATACTCTCTCTTCTATAAAAGTTTTGTTTGTATCTTTTGCCTGTATTTCTTTTGAGATTTTTTCATCCTTTGAGATTTTTTATATTCATTTTCTGTGAGTCATACATATTGCAAAGATTTCTACCCAGGTTGTATTGGTCTTTTACTTAACAAAATTGCTTAATTATATTAAGCTGTATGTACTAATCTTTTCCTTTAGAGAATGCTTTTCCTCTAATCTGATGTATTAAATGTATTCTACTATAATTTATTGCATTTAAAGAGTCTTATAGTTTCGCTTTTTGAAATTAAATGTTTAATACAGATCGAATTATTTTTGAACATGGTTGTATGCTTCCATACAGGTCACAGAATATTCCACCATCCATGTTTCTTCAAATATATGCAATTCCCACTCCAGCATATATCAACTTTCTATATAAGCATGTATCTATTTATAGGCTCTTTACTTGCCTCCATGGCACCAAATCCACATATCTGTTATATTAGCTCTGAAGTAGTTTTGACATACGATAGGGTATATCCTCACACTTTTTTGGTGAGGGTGAATACTCTTGGCTATTCTTGAAGCTTTTAGCTCTACATACATTTTACAGACAGCTTGTCAATTTCAATGAAAAATCTTCTGATAATTATGCTGAAATTATATTAAATATAAAGAACAATTTGTGGGTAAGTAACATCTTTCTGTTATTAAGTCTTCTTAGTCTTTAATATAACATATACCCTTATTTATCTGGGTCTTTTAAAATGTCATTTCTTGTAAAAATTAATTCATGATGGGAATGCTCATCTTTTATTAGATGCATTTCTAGGCTCTTTATGTTTTGTTATTGTAAATAGTACATTTCACTTCAATTTATCACATTTAAAATTTTTAACTGAAAAGTTGAAAGACTAATACAAGAGGCACCTCTATATCATCCACATAAATTCAAAAATCATTCATATTTTGCTCATATTTGCACTAGAGAAATGGGAAAGGAATATAAAAATATAATTTTAATATGGACTCATATATATGTATGTGTATACACACATACAGACACATACACACTCGAACACACACATTTTAGGCTATCTCATTTGAAAATAAGCTCCAGACTTAATGACACCTGACCATGGAAAACTCAGCCTCTAAAAAAAGGACATTCTTATAAACAACCCTAGACTATTATCACACCTAGGAAATATAGGATTAATTCCCAGATACCATTTAATATATTTACTAAAATGTCTAAAACCAAACAGAAAGCAAACAAAGTATATAATTGATTATTATCCTCTTTTAGTTTCTTTAAATCTAGAATGGTCTCCCAGCATTTTTCCCGTTTTTGAGAGTGATGTTGGAACATCTAAAACATTTCTTTTAAAATGCCCCATATTCTTGATTATCTGACTAGCAAATTATAATTTCATTTAACATGTTTTTCTGTTAACTATCTTTCCTGAAAACTGAAAGTGAGGTCCAAAGACTTTATTAGACTTCCATTAAATATTTTTTGTCAAGGACTTGTCCTAGGTGCAGTTGTGTATATCATATCATCACATCATGAGGAGTGTAGAGTGAGGTTGTTCCCACTCTTAGTAAAGCTAAAGTTGATCACTTTATTAAGGTGGTGTTTCCAAATTTCCCCATATGTAATTAGCAGTTATTTGGAGGGGTGATTTACTTTAGCTCTAGACAAATATACTCTTCCCCAACAACATTTAAGCAAATGGATTTAGCATTCTTTGATGATCTTTGCCATGGTGGGTGGCAATAATGCTGTTTCTAATTATATCATTCCTTCTACATTTTTAAGTCATCATTTTTCTTTTCTCTTTTTTGTATATATTTACATTACATTGTATTTCTGATTTTATGTATCCAGTGCATTGTAATTCATTCATTACAATAAATTAATGTCATTTTTTTAGATGCTCAGATTTTTCCCAACTTTACCAGTCTGAACCCTTCAAGTTGGACCTTGTGTCTTATTGATATGACCCCATTAGTTTTTCTAGTGCTCCCTTGTGTATTGGCAAAATCAGATGTCCCAGCACCTTATACTTTTCCTTTCCCAGATTTAAAATGAAGATTTTTCCCAAGAGGCTGCTTTAGCGCTTGCTACTGCAGTGTCATTTTCTCTAGGTCATTTCAATGGATAAACTAGAAATTTTTCATATATGTTTCAAATGTCCATGTCCATGTGGATTGTTTTCTTTCCAATTTAACATTACAAGGGTTTCCTTAAGACATTATATTTTATACTTATATCTCCCTTTCTCCTAAAGTGAAAATCTTGGTTTCTAATATATTTACTTATATTTTTTGTGCTATAATATAGTATTATTTCAAAATTGCTGTATTATGGCTAACATAAACATTCCTTGCAGTTCTTGCAATTAGAGTCCTGTGCTAAAAATTACAGGAGATAATTTTTTTTTTCTCTGAGTGGTTATGTTATCAGTTTGATATAGACTCGTTTCTTTTCTATTCAACATTTGATTTATTTTTATGTTTCAACATGTGTACTAATTACACAGTTTAAAAATCTGAAGAACACAGGTACACTCAGAGATATCAAACTCCAATTTTATCACCTGAAACCTTTGATAAAATTTCCATTATGTTTTTTTTTTTTTTTTTTTTTTTTTTGCAATGGAGTCTGGCTCCATCCCCAGTCTGGAGTGCAGCGGCAGGATCTCGGTTCACTGTGACCTCTGCCTCCCAGGTTCAAGCAAGTGGCTGGGATTACAGGCATGCACCACCACACTCAGCTAATTTTTGTATTTTTATCAGAGATGGGTTTTCACCATGTTGTCCAGGCTGGTCACAAACTCTTGACCTCAAATGATTTGCCCACCTTGGCCTCCCAAAGTGCTGAGATTACAGGCATGAGCCACCGTGCCTGGCCAAATTTCCATTAAGTCTTGATTTATCTTTTCTGTATTATTTTCTGCAAAAACAAACACATAAGTTATGTATTATTCTCCTGTTTCTTAAACAAAAAGAAGCATACTATATATACTGCTCTTCACCTAGGCCCACCCCCACCCTTAATCCCATGAATTGAAACCCATGTCATTTAGTTCTAGTACTACATAATATTTCATGGGTAAGTGTAACATGGTTTATCCAACTAATCTTCTCTATTTGGATTTTTAAGTTCTTCTCAATATTTTGCTGTTATAAAAAAGTCACAATAAATAATCTTGTGTATATATTGCTTATACGTTAGTAGATGTGTATCTTCACAACAGGTTTCTTAAAGTAGGACCTTGCGTTCTAATGAATGATTTATTTTATTTCCAAATTACCCTCCCTAGAGATTCTACAATTTTGTATTCTCATCAGTATTGTATACATCCTCTTAACTTGGGCAGTATACTTTGGAACTTTTGACAATTTACAAATTGTATCTCAGCATAGTTTTAACTGCATTTCTCTTTTTAAGAGTGATACTTAACATTTTTTTTCCATTTACATAAGGGCTAACTATTATATATGGAGAACTATATATTTATGTTTTTTTCTCATTTTTTATTTTGTTTGGGGTATCTTTGGTCTCAATTTTTAGGAGATCCTAAAAATTAAACTTTTGTCTAACATGTAGGTTGCAAATATGTTATCCTTGTTTGTTATTTGCTGTTTACTTGATTCATGTTGTTTTCGCCTGTGTTTTTATTTTTATCACTATCTTTATGTGATTGAATTTTCCAAGCTTTTATTTGCTTGTTTTTGGATTTTAATTTATGGTTCAAAAGACTTTTGTCAAATTTGTGGTTATGAAGTAATGGACATCTTTTATTCCAGCATTTGTAAGGTTTCTTTTTTAAAAAAGTAGATCTCTTAACTACTTGAAGTTTATTCTCATGTGTAGTAAAAGGTATAGATACAATTTTGTCATTTTTGAAATGGCTATCCAGTTTTCACATATTTATTTATTAAAACATCAAAAGTTTCCCTCTGAACTTTCTATTTTACTCCTTGGCTCTTTCTGTCCATTTATGTAACAATATCAAATTGTATTTATGAAAAGACTATATTTTCATATGCAATAAGATAAGTGCCCATGACCCCATCTCTATATAATTTAGCATATTTATTTTTCCATGTAACATTTAAGGTTAACTTGTCTAGTTTAAGGAAAAAAACATCGTTAATTTTATTCAGATCATGTTAAATGTATGTATTCATTTTGGAAGGATTGACCTTTTTATGATGTTGAATGATCTTGCTCAGGAGAAATTTGTTCAAATGTATGCTATTTTCTTTTAGGGAAAAAGTAAATGTTTCCCTTTTACAGATTTTTAAAATATATTTGGTTTTGATAATTATATATTTTTATCATTTGCTGTATCTTTCTTGTAACTATTGTAAGGAAGCATTTATTCCTTTGTAAATTCTGATTATTAATCATATATATATATGAAAATTATCATATTTTGCATGCTGATTTTATATTCCACTAACTGAATAACCTTATTGTTTATATTGTATTGATGATTATTGTATTGCTAGTTTTAGCATTGCTTCCCCTCCATATTTTGAATACATTATCTTATCATCTGCAAATGGAGAGTTTCATCACTTAATTCCAATTATTATGGGTTTTTTTCATTTTTCTAATTACACTGTCTTATATATCCAGTGTATTAATACCTAGGTGTTAGCATCCATGTCTTCTCTCTGCCTTTTGCCTGAATGCCTCTCGTTTCACCCTTAAGTAAGATACTAGCTAGCTTTATGCCAAGGAGTGTCTATCTATTTATCTATCTAATCTGTCTATCATGTATCATCTACCATTCTATCTAATCTATGTACTTTATCATCTATTGATTATCTTTATAGTTGTACAGTTATCTAGTTTATAGTTAAGGAAGTTCCCATTGATTTCTAGTTCATTAAATTATTTTTTCAGGAACATTTGTTGAATTATTTGAGTCCTTTTCAGCATCCAATCGCATTTTGAATACCTTCAAAGGAATTGTAAATAAAATATTTGTCAACAGAATCCAAGCTTCCCACACAAAAAAAAAACCATGAACAAATAGGTTTATCTTAAAAATGCAAAGTAAACAATGAACAAGTAGACTTAATTTTAAAAATGCAAATAGCTTAGAAAAACTATTAAAATAATTTACTATTTCTAAGATTTAAGGAGAATCAAAATAAGATTGGTTTATAGTTTAACTTTTTTGCACAATATTTATCAAATTTAGATGTCCATGCTATAATTCCTTTATTGAAAAATCTTAAAATTAGAAATTAAAAATACCAAATAATCCAGCAATTTCATTTCTAATTATTCATCCAGAAGAATAGAAATCAAGATCTTTTAAAAATAAGTGCACCTTATTGTTCATTGCAGCATGATTCACAAGAACCACAGTATGGATATTATTTAGCTGTCCATTGATGGATGAATGGATAAAGAAAATTTTATATATATATGTATATATATTCAGTTCTAAAAAATAAGGGAAATCTTACCATATGTAACATCATGGATGTACCTAAACCACCTTATGCCACCTTATGTTAAGTGATGTAAGCCAGTTACAGAAGGAAAAATACTCTGTGATTTCAGTTATATGAGGCATCTAAACACATGTGAAGCACACAGAAACAGAGAGTAAAATGGTTGTTGTCAGGGCTGAGGGGATGGGCAAATGAGCCACTGCTATACAACATATATAAAGTTTCAGTTATGGAAGACGATTAAATGTAGATATGTGCTGTACAACATTGTGCCTGTGGTTAACAATACTGTATTGTAGCCATGAAAGCTTAAGATGGTAGATTTCACAGTATTTGCTCTTACAACAAGAAAAAGGTAAAAATTAAAAACAAATTTCAAAAATTCCAGAATTGTCCTTCTTTTTCTACACTCTGCAAGAGTTTAAGTAGTATTAGCAGCATCTGATTTTGGGAGGTTATAGCAGAATTTCTAATCAAACAAATCGAACCTGCTCTTTTCTAAGAAGGACATTCATTACAAATTCCTCTATTTCTTCTATTGGTCTGATTTTTTTTTCTATGGGAATACATTTTGGCAAATTATATTTCCTAGTAAATCATCCATTTCACAGAGGTCTTCAAATTTACTTGAGAATGACTTCTTCTGTTTCAATAATTATTTCAGACTTATTGTGAATTGTGTTTTTTCTTAATTAGTTTTGTTGAGGATATCTATTTCCTTGATTTTTCACAGCAAAAAAGACTTTTGTTTATATGCGTTTGTATTATTTCTGTCTTCTAATTCATTAATTTCAGCTGTAGTCCCTATTATTTCCTTCCTTTGTTCTCTTTTAGTTTATTTTGGTGTTCATTTTCTAACTATTTGAGTTGGATATTTAATACTTGTATTTCATCTTTTTCATTTATGTTGATATGAGTATTTTAGGGTATGACTATTTTATCACTGCTTTGATTATCTCATTGAATCTAAAATATAGTATTTCTTTTTAAAATTTCCAGTTGGAACAATTTAAAATTAATGATTTCCAACATATTGAGTTTTGAACCATGAACATTGTTTATATTATGTATATATATTGAGCTTTTTTGGTGACCCAGTTAAACTCATTAATGTCTCATATGCACTTGAAAAGAATGTGCATTCCCAATTACTAGAGTGCAAAGTTTGAATTATACTCCATTAGATAGACTTTAATAATTAGTGTTTGTCTTCTATATCTTTAGTGATTTCACATTCACTTGACATGAACTGATATAAACTGACAATAGTAATAGTAATGAGATAGTGAATATCTCATTAGTGTACATCTGTTATTCCTAACATCTCATGAAATTTTTGCTTTATGCAAGTATGATATTTAATGAGTAGATATTAGTAGCTATTATGCCTATATTGTGAATTTAACTGAAGAATATGTTTTCTTTCTTTTTTGTATCTGATTTTTTTGCCTGAATTCTCCTTATTTAATACCAAGTTTGCAATACTACTTTCATGTTTGTAGTTTCCAGACATACTTTTTTCTTATCCCTTTATATTAGATTTTTGAATTATCTTTTAAAAGTTATATCCCCTGATTTCATCATAAACATGGGTTTTGTCTTATAAGCCACTCTGACAATAATTTTTAATAGATGGGTCTGCCCAATTTGGTTTTATTGGTATGGCTGATATAACTTACATAATTTGACTCAGTTTGGATAAATTATTTTTTATTATGTTTAATGTTTATTATGTTTTCAATGTGGTATTTTGCTCTTTGGTCTCCTCATCTGAATTTATGTATTAGTTTATTTTTGAACATAGGACAGTTTAGATTTTCCTTAGTGGTTACCTTTATATCCTAATATAATGCTATTATTCTTTTTTCTTATTTAGTCATATATTTGGTTTGTAAGCTTTAAATATTTTTTGCTACCACATATTATGCACATGTCAAATCATGTGCTTATTCTACTTTTAATTACTCCTCAATTTTAAACATTCTATTACATCTAGAGAATAAATACTACCTAATTTTCTCAAAATTTTTGCCATAGTTGAAGGAAAACTGGTATTAGTTCTTCTTTATGTGTTTTATAGAATTCAGCAGTAAAGCCATGCAACCCTGAGCTTTTCCTTGCTAGGAGACTTTTTATGACTCACTCGATTTCAATACTCATTACTACTCTGTTCATGTATTCTGTTTCTTCCTGATTCGATTTTGGTAGGTTTTGTGTGTCCAGTATTCTACCCATTTCCTCTAGGTTTTCCAGTTTGCTACCATACAGTTGTTTATAATAGCCTCTAATGATCCTTTGTGGTTCTGTGATATCAGTTGTAATGTTCACTTTTTTTGTTTCTGACTTTCTTTAGATCCCCTCTCTCTTTTCCTTGCTTAGTCTAGCTAGGAGTTTACTGATTTTTGTTTCTCTTTTCCTTGGTCAGCCTAGTTTGCAGCTTATTGATTTTGGCTATCTTTAAGAAAATCTCTTTGTTTTGTTAATCTTTTGTATTTTTTTGGTTTCTATTTTGTTTAGTAACACTCTGATCTGTATTATTTATTTCCATCTACTAATTTGAGGTTTGGTTAGTTTTTGCTTTTCTTACTTTTTTTTTAAATTTTTTTTTTTTTAGATGCAGTCTCTCTTTGTTGCCCTGGCTGGAGTGCAGTGGTGCGATCTTGCTCACTACAGCCTCTGCCTCCTGGGTTCAAGTGATTCTCCTGCCTCAGCCTCCCGAGTAGCTGGGATTACAGGCAAGCACGACCAGTCCTGGCTAACTTTTGTATTTTTTAGTAGAGATGGGGTTTTACCATGTTAGTCAGGCTGGTCTCGAACTCCTGACCTAGTGATCCACCCACCTCAGACACCCAAAGTGCTGGGATTACAGGCTTGAGCCACTGTGCCCGGCAGTTTTTGCTTTTCTAGTTTTTTGAGGGCATCTTTAGGCTGTTTATTTATCTTTCTAGTTTTTCGATGTAGGCGCTTATTGCTATGACCGTCCCTCTTCACACTGCTTTTGCTGTATCTCAAAGGTTTTGGTATGTTGTGTTTTCATCTTTATTTGTTTCAAGAAATGCTTCTATTTCCTTCTTAATTTCTTCATTGACCCATTGATTATTCAGTAACATGCTGTTTACTTCCAATTATTTGTACAGTTTTCAAAGTTTCTCTTGTTATTGATTTCTAATTTTATTCCTTTGTGGTCTGAGAATATACATAATATGATTGTGATTTTTTAAAAATTTATTAAGAGTTATTTTGTGGCCCAAACTGTGGCCAATCCTGGAGAATATTCAATAGCTGTTGGATGAAATGTTCTAAAAATGCATGTTAGATTCATTTGGTCTAAAATGTAGGTTAAATCCAATTTTTTAAATTGATTTTATTTCTAGTTGATCTGCCCAGTGGTGAAAAATAGGTGTTGAAGTCCTCAACTATTATTGCATTGGAGTCTCTCCCTTAGATCTAAAATATTTTCTTTATATATCTTGGTGCCCTAGTAGTGGGCACATATACATTTATAATTGTTATATTCTCTTGCTGAATTGATCCCATTATCATTATATAATAATCTTTTTCTATTTTTATATTTTTTCTCTTAAAGTTTTTTATGTGATATAAGGACAGCTACTCCTCCTTTCTTTTGGTTTCTATTTAAATGGAATATTTTTTTGCCATCCCTCATTTTCAGTCTATGTGTCATTAAAGGTGAAGTGAGTTTCCTGTAGGCAGCCTATAAATGGTTTTTTTTATGGCCATTAAACCATTTTATATCTGTTAAGTGAAAAATATAATCTGTTTACATTCAAGCTTATTATTGATAGGTTAGGACCTATTCCTGTTATTTTGTTAATTGTTTCTGGTTATTTTGTATGGTCTTGTGTGTTCCTTTCTTTCTCTCTTATTGTACATCTTGGTTTGGTGGTTTTCTCTGGTAGCGCCATTTGAGTCGTTTCTCTTTCTCACTTATGTGTCTGCTCTGCCATTGAGCTTTATACTTTTTGTATTTTCACGATTTTAGGTATACTTTCACTCCCAAATATAGGATTCCCTTAATCATTTTTGTAAGGCTAGGCCAGTGGTGATGAACTCTCAGTTTTTGCTGGTTTGGAAAAGATTTTTTCTCTTATTTTTGAAGAAGAGTTCACTGTCTGTTCTTGGCTAACAAGGTTTTCTTCTTCTTTCAATGCTTTGAATATATTATTCCATTCTCTCTTGGCCTGTAAGATCTCTACTGAGAAATCTACTGTTAGCCTAATGGGTCTGATGGAAGTTTTTGATACGTGACTTAATGATTTGCTCTTGCTGTTTTTAGAATTCTTGCTTTATCTTTGACTTTCATAGCTTGATTATAATGTGCTATGCAGAACCTTTTTAGGTTGCATTTATTTGAGAATCATTGAGATACAAAAGGAAATCTATAGATTTCCTTTTCACCGGGCTCTGTTATTGGAGAATTATTGTTCCTTTGGATGTGTCATGTTTCCTTGCTTTTTCGTGTTTCTTGTGTTCTTACATAGGTATCTGCACATCTTGTGTAATAGTTGCTTCTTCTAATTTTACAGATTGGCTTTTGTATAATGACTTTCTCCTGTAGGTATATATAATACTGATTGGGTAGTATGTTTTGGCTTTAATTCTGGGTGGTCACAGTAGTGTAGTCTCTGTATGATTTCTTTTCCTATAATCTGTTACTTGTATCTGTGATTTCTCAGTAGCTTAGGCTGCAGTTGTCAGTAGAGGCTATGGGAAGGCTTTGCTGGGGACAAGGAAATTAGGAAGGCCAGTCTTTAAGATCAAGTGATGGTGGTGGCTGAGCAGGCATGCTAATCCTCGAACTTCCTGGTGGCATACACAGGCACTAGTGGTGGCAGGTTTAGGTGGCCTCATGTTTGGGCTTCCAGGCAGCTTACTAAGTGCCTGACAGTTGCAGCTGTGGGCAGGGCAGGTCTTTGGTCCCATGGACAGCATGTTGGGCATCAGCCATGGCTGTAGTGGTGATGAGCCAACCCTCATGTCACCAAGTGGCTTGAGCAGATGCCAATAGTGGCAGTGGTAGGGTGAGAAGCCAGTCCCCCATCCCCCAGGCACAGCACAGGTGGTGCTGGTGGCAGGAGCAGCAACAGGCTGACCATTTCCTGGGCCCTCAGGAGGTGCCTGACAATAGCTGACAGGATGATCCTATACCCAGAACTCTGGAGGGTGCATGCAGGTGGCAGCAGCAGTTGGGATGGACACATCCTCCAGCCCGTGGAAGGTGTGTGTGGGCACCAGCAGTGGCAGAAATGGCAGGTCATTCCCCAGGGCCCCAAACAACATGCATGATCACCAGTGGACTGGGCAGGCTGGCCATCGTACCCCTCCATAGTGTACACTGGTATTGGTGGTGATTTCCAGGCCCAAGGACATTGTACACAGGCACTGCCACCAGCAGTCACAGATGCTGTGGGCCCATGCTCAGGCCCCATGATAGTGTGTGCAGGCTCTGGCTGAGGTGTGTGGGACATGCCAATCCATAAGCCCCTGGGTGGCATGCTCAGGCACCAGCAACAGTGGTGGTTGGTGGAGTGGGCCTATCCTCACGCCCTGGGATAGCACATAGGTAGACTTGTCCACAGATACCTAGAAATCACGTGCAGGTACATGGAGGCTCTGCCACTGGAGGGGATGTGGTTACTCTCAGTGGCAGCAACCCCAGGCAGGCAGCACTTAGGCTCTGGGGAGTGAACGTCTAGTCTTCCTTTGTGTGAAGGAAAGTCTCCCTGGTGTGTTGTACTGCTTGTTCCCCAGGGTTTAGGATATTGTGTGAACTAAAATGCTGGGGACCCAGCTACACAGCTGGATCCAGCCAACATTATGATGCTGCAGCCCTCAGGGTAGACACGGGTGGATGCCAGCAGTTCTTCAAGGATGTGAAAATGCAGTGGCTGTTTGGCCCCAGGACACACAGTAGCATGGTGGATGCTAGGCTCTCATACTGGCTCCATGCTGCAGCTACTTGTGTCTTGAGGGGTATATGGGACCCAGCATGAACTTCCTTTTTGGAACCCTACCATTGCACGAACTACAGGCAGCTTCCTATGTTAGTCTGAGTGTCTGCAAAGACTGAAGTAATCAAGTGATCTCATGTAGCTAGAATTGCAGGTGTTCAATGTGCAAGTGTGGATAACTAGTGATCTCTTGCTTACCTTTTCCCCACAATCGGGAGCTCTTTCTGCTCTGAGTCAATCTGAGATGGGCCAGCTGCTTTGCTCTCCTGTCCTTCAATGCCTCAGAAGTTCTCTGTCACTGACCTTCTGAATTACAGCATTTTCTCTTAGAAGGTCTATTTGATGTGTGGTTATCTACTTACGGTTTTCTTTCTTCTTTGTGGAGAAGGTGAGTTCCAGGCACCTCTCATCAGCCATCTTAAAGCCTTCCTCTCAAGGAGTAATTTGGTTTTTAAAATGTTCCTATTTAAGAAATACATTTCATAACATTACAACTGTCATAGATACTAATTTTTCTGAGGGATCTGGGCAAAATAAATAATTAAGAATCTTCTATAAAGGATTCACCATTCTAGCTGTTATTAAGAACCTTTGTGATTCATAGGAGGAGGTCAAAATATCAACACTAACAAGAGTGTTGGAGGAAATTGATTCCAACTCTCACGCATTAAGGCATTCAAGACTTCAATAGAGGAAGCAACTGACGATGTGGTGGGTATAGGAAGATAACTACAATTAGAAGTGGAGTCTGAAGACATGACTGAATTGCTGCAATTCTATGATACAACTTAAATGGATAAGGAGTCCCTTTTCATGGATAAGTAAATAAATTGGTTTATTGAGAGCAATCTACTCCTGGTGAAAATACCATGAACATTGGTTCAAATGACAACATGAGATTGAGTATATGATATAGACTTAGTTAATAAAGCAGCATTAGGGCTTAACAGGATTGACTCCAATTTTGAAATAAGTTCTACTGTGGGTAAAATGCTATGAAACTGAATTGCGTGCTACAGAGAAAACGTTGGTGAAAGAAAGAGTTAATTGATGGCGCAGACTTCACTGTTATTTTATTTCCAGAAATTGCCACAGCCACCCCACCTTTAAGCAACCACCACCCTGATCAGTCAGCAGCCATCAACGAGACAAGAAACTGCACCATCAAAAAGATTACAAGTTGCTGAAGGCTCAGAAAATTGTTAGCATTTTTAGCAATAAAATGTTGCTTTATGGCATTATTCACTTTATTGCCGTGGTCTGGAACTGAACTAGCAATATCTCCAAGGTATGTCTGTATGTATAGTGTACACATATGCATATCTGTGTTTCTTCTTCTTTCCTACAACACCAAAATAATTCCATGAATAGGTAACATTTGGTAATTTGACTATGTGACAATTCATCAACAAAGTTTTCATTGACTTTTAAAAACACTGAACGAGATTTGTGAATGTGTCAAGACACAAAATAGATTGACCACATTGTTTCTGACAAAATTTTAATTGTTTACAGAAGATACATTTTTGGTTTATATTTATCTCATTTCCTTTCCCTATACTATGAAAATACTCTGAAAAATCTTAATTAACATTCTTTCCTCAAAATTATTTTGAAATATCACATAAAATATATGTATTCATATAAATGCATTAGGTCCAAAGTTGTACTTCTCAAAATTATCATTCATAATATGTAGAAATGTTAAAGAAATAGTAAGTCTGTAGGGAAGCTGTATTTTGAAGTCAAAATCCTTGGTTCTAGGAGAGATTTCAAAACTATTAATTGTCAATGCATTTAGAATTTTGGTAGTGATGGACAACACATGGGTATGTCTCTCATTTACTTGCATGTCTTATTGTAATCTATGTAATGGATACTGGCACTATGGTACATATCTAAAATTGTCTCAATTCTAATTTTAAATATACGTGTTAAATAAGTTGCAAAAAAATCTCAACTCCCATATGCTCATTTATTCTTGTTTTTAAATAATAATGAAATCAAGCCATATAAAGAATAGAAGAAATATAGTTATGTTTGAATTCTAAAAACACATTTTTAGCACATGGTTCTCATGAATGTATGATTGTTAAAAGTTTTTTATGGAAACTAAATGTAAATTATGGAGGTAGTTTAAATTTTAATAATAATTCCTAGAACTTTTCTCATTTAAAGTAACTCAAGCACTTTTATAAAATTTTTTATTTTATAAAAACTGGTATCAAGGAGGGAAAACTTTTGCCTGTCCTTTTTTCCACTCTAGTAAGTAGAGTTGTTCTTAATTTAACATCTTAAGTTTACAAAACTAAAAACAGTTTAGACAATCATTATCCATAAGCTATGTATGTGTGTCCTTAGGTTTTAACTACGGCTCCCCTGAAATTAGAACTAAAGATGGAAAGCACATGGCTATGAGCTCATCATGCCATAATGAGATGGGCTTCAGAGATTGCAAAGTGTTTCACTTCCACAATATGCAAATTGTGTACAATGCCAGATGCAGAAACGCTGATCCAGTTGCCAAGTTCTATGGAGGGCATGGTGATTCATTCACAAATTATCACAAATTTAGATACTTAGGAACTAGCAGCCTGTTTAAGGCTGCCTACATGCATGGTTACTGTGGACTATTGTATGACATTCTGGCACCTGGAAGGAGATCTTGACCTTAAATTTTGTCAGAGTCTACCATGATGTCAGACTGGTTTAACCCCAGCATATAACTCAGTATTATTATATTCCTGTGGATATTGGAGCTGTCTGCTCCTGATAGAATCCATTCAATTGAAAGAGAAGATCAGCCTCAATATAAATTAGCCCCTCTTTCCACATTAATATAGAAGTTAAAAATGACTTGTGTTGAAGTTTCTGACAACACAAGTCATTTTTTTAACTTCTATATTTATGAAATATCCAACCTTTGATTCTATATGACATACAATTAAATATTACATATAATTTTCAGCATCTTGGAATAATATGTTCATTTATTCCTCAAATACTATTTGATGATTTATGAGGAGATGAAAACTAAATTGGATGTTAAGGACAATAGAACAAACTGGAATGTGCCTTCAAAATGACTAAGTTTAGTGGAAATATAAATAGGTCATATGTTTTTTGTTAGCTATGTGTAATTAAAACTATTTCATTGTTTAAGTATTTGATATTTCAGGGGAATGTTTGAGAAGTAGAACAAAAATTTGATACTGAAAACAATAAATCCTAGCTCATTGTCGAGATATTATTCATCCTTCTAAATAAGAGGGCAGGGAGACTTTTACAAAAGATTAAGTTGGTTTGATCACTCAATCATTTTTCTCCAGGTTTATCCCTGAGGCCTAATGTTTTGGCTTAATGACCTTTTTTCCCCAAGATATCAATCTTTAGAAAGAATGAAATACTGAGAGTGTAAACACTAGCAGATCTTTGAAAAATTGAGTTACTCTGGGGGAAGAAAACTGTATGTTTTTCTTTTATATAAAATAATATAGACACATGCAGTGTCTATATGAGATATCAATGGAACATATGCAATCAAAAGTCTAGATAGTTTACAGCAGGGTGAATAAACTATGATTTGTGGAACAAATCAAACCCATCACCTTTTTTTGTAAATAATGTTTTATTGGAACACAGCCATGCTCACTTGCTTACATATTGCCTATGACTGCATTCATGCTACAGCAGCAGAGGTAAGTAGTTGTAGCAGAGATTATATGGCCTGCAAAGCCTAAAGTATTTACTAACTGGCCCTTTACAGAAAAACTTTGTGGACCCCAGTTCATAATTTTGTATTACATTCCTATAAAAATTAGTGTTTCTTTCACTAACTAATATTTACAAAGTATTAACCAAATATAAAGTGCTAAATTATAATTCATATGCAGGTTAATTTATATCAATTTTCATATAAAAATGCAAAATATTAAGTAGAATCAAAACAATCCTTTTGCAAAGAAGCCAACCTGTAAGTTAAATACAAGGACTATCTAATGACTGATATTCTCTACAAAAAGTATTAAATTTAGTACTATATTGTCCATGTGTTTGAGGATCCAGTGGGGAAACAGACTCACATCAAATAGTTCATTACAAAGTACTTAATATAGGGAGCTAGTTATAAAAACATTAAAAGGATTAAAATTGAGGATGATGATCCAACTTAGAAATTAGCAACTAACTATATAGTGTCAGTACACTCCATAGGGCTGAAAGAATAAAGAGGTACCAGAGGCAAAGAGCTAGGACTTCCCAGTAGAACCTAGATTCATAGCAGGTGCTGTCTTCTGGTACCCAGGACCAGAAAGGGGTGGTGTATTAATTCCTTTGGGCTGTTGTAAAAAATTATCATAAATTGAGTGGCTTAAAACAACTGAAATTCGTTCAGTTTGGTTCAGGAACAAAATCTGGCAAGCCAGTCAGGAGAGACCAGGATGGTGCTACGTTCAGCAGCCAGTGGCTTGGTATGAGACAGTCTTCAGGAGGATGCCAGCAGCTGCAGGTGAGATTTTCCTGGGGATTTTCTTGAGGGCTGTCTCATGCGCAAAATTGCACGTCTCTTTCACTACTGGGGAAGAACGGAGATCAGGATCAGATAGACTCCAAGAGTGTTAACTGGTTTGTATGCCAGGAGCCTACTGTTTTCCTATCAGGGCTTATTAAGCCATTGTCTGGTACCACCAAGGGAAGTAATAGGGCTCACTCACACACCCATTTTGCATTTGGGTTGAGATCAGGTATTGCGTCTGTTTTGCCTGAGTGCACTCCCGCTTGTGTTATCCTAAAATTGTCTCCACTTATTTGTGTATCTGTCTTATTCCTTTTGATACCATGTACACTTAAAACCGGGAGATATTGGGTCCATTCCTCCTGAGAGGCCTCTTGGAAGGAAAAATATATTTTTAGGAGCTCATTGGTTAATAATCAGCTTAATTAAAAACTAACATCCAAGATTTGTATATGTATGTGCGCATGTTAATATTTAAAAGGCCTTCATGTTTTTGCTTTTATTTCTCTCCTAGGACCTCTTCTTTTTGAGCAAATTTTTTTTCTTCTCGGTTGACTGAATTCTATTTTCTTCATTAATAGCTATTGCAACAGAAGGTACTCTGGGGTTTTTAGGAAAAAGTATAATTTAGATACTTAGAAGTATCTTTGTTTGGAAAAAAAAAATTTTAAATGCACTGTAAAAGCATCACATGGACTAGCCTCATAATAATTGTCCCTTTTTGGAAACCCAGGATACAGTTTGGCCTCTGCCCAGAGCTCAAAGATTCAGTTAAATGATAGGTAGTCAATATCTAAATAAAGTTAGTTTCTTATACAATCCTATGATAACTTTCTATAATTTCATGTTTAATCTGGCATTCACCTTTAATCTTACTCTAGCACCACCTAGGCTTTTTTCCTTTGTACCTTGAGATGTAAACCTTGCCATTTGTTTTTTCACCTAAGAGGTGTTTCCTTTAATATGCCGATTTAGGGCTATTTGGCTTATAACTGCCAGAGTAATAAACCAGGTTATCAGTAGTTTGCAAGTCTAAGATAGGACAAAGGAAGTCTTATAAATCTGTAAAATGTTCTTGTGGCTGAGTGTGGTGGCTTATGCCTGTAATCCCAGCATTTTGGGAGGCCGAGGCTAGCAGATCATGAGGTCAGGAGTTCGAGACCAGCCTGGAAAATATGGTGAAACCCTGTCTCTACTAAAAATACAAAAATCAGCTAGGCATGGTGATGCGTGCCTGTAGTTTCAGCTACTCGGGAGGCTGAGGCAGGAGAATCACTTGAACCCAGTAGGCGGAGGTTGCAGTGAGCCAAGATCATGCCACTGCACTCCAGCCTGGGTGACAGAGTAAAACTCTGTCTCAAACAAAAAAAAAGTTCTTCTATTGGTATGCCTAATATGTCTATGTATTTATGTCTTTTGTATACTACGTTTCACTACTAAAAATATATAAAAGAGTTCTAAATAATTGGCTCAAAGAAAAATAAAAGCACTTAATTACTTTAACAGAAAAAATGAAAGACTAGTCAAATGTTTTTCAAGTTTATGTGACTTAAGTAAAATCTTTAATGAATAAGCTAGCTTTACAAATTATTGGTAAAATAATATTAGCAATGTCTTAAGAGTTGCCAGCATACATTTTTGTTTGCATTTATTGATCAAGCAATTTTATACTTACCTCTACCAAATACTACAAGGTGTCAAAATTTGGCATACAGACTACAAAACTATAACTCAGCACAAAACAGAATGACCTTTGCTCATGTAATTTTTAATAAATAAAACATTAATATTGGTTTAATGAAAAAAGCTACATATTTAATTATTTAGTAAAATACCCTAACTTCTAATCTTGTGGCCTTAAGCAGTCTAGTCCACAGACATTAAGGAAGTTTGTTCTGGGAAAGGACTGTTATCATCTTAGTTTCAAAGCTAAACTATAAACTAAGTTAATGAACAAGAATAGCATGGAGGTTAGAAGTAAGATGGAGTTAGTTAGGTCAGATCATTTTCACCGTCTTGGTTATAATTTTGCAATAGCAGTTTCATAATTTTAAATGATGAATATCATAGTTATCATAAATAATCAGGTAAATTATTAAAATAAATAATTCGATAAATGTAATAGGATAAATGCTCATAAACAAACTTGTCATAATTTAGGATCTAAAGTTAAATTAAACAACAGATATTTCATTATTTAGGTATTTTCCAATAAAAATATATTGTAGGAAAACATTCTTTCTAAAAATTGTGTCCTTTTTAAAGAGTAACTAATTTTTGTCTAATTCAAAGCTCATTTAAAGGCTATATATGAAACAAGATAAAAAATAGGAAATAAGAAAGATTTAAAGAGAGTTATAAAAATAAAAAGAGTTTTAAAGATTATCGGTAAAATAAAATATCTTCAAAAATGTAAATATTTGGTCTAAATTATGCAGGTCAAATATCAGGTTTGCTAAATGCTTTAGGTCATAAAATGCTTCTTTGACCTAAACATCATTCAGCTTATTTTGGAGTTTTAAATTCTAGATAAGACCTGGGGACATATGAAATTAGCCATGTCCCTAGCTATGCAAAAAGATATTAAAGAGATTTTATGTAATAAAGGATCTTGTATGGTAAAGTCTTGTCCTAAAGTAAAATTACCGGTTGTTTAAAAAGAGGGATGTTTAGGACAAGTCAGAAAGTCAAGGCATGTTTTAACTTGTCTATGTAAGAAGCGAAATAATTTATAAAAGAAAATTTATGCAAGAAAGGTTGTACAGATTAGGGCTCCTAAATCATTTATTGAATTCCTCTATGACAATTAACTGTACAACTTGCCTGCTTTACAGCTAGGTAAAGCCTGGTACACATGGAGTCAGATGCTGGAATAAGTCAGACTTTATCAGAACTTCTCTCTAAGTCCTAGGCTCCACACCTAGTATGTAATTAAAATCCCAATTTACCAAAGTTTTCACCAAAAGTAAAGGTTGCTCGAGTTAACAGTGTTACATGTATTTAAGACTATTGAAGAACCAGTTTACATACAAGGTGTGTAAGGAAAGTAAAATATACTTTTGGTAAAAAGATTATAAGGAGGCACAAATATGTAGATTTTTGCCTAGATTAAAAAGTTAAAGGATTGTTTTAAGTTGGAAAAAATAAGAATGTTTAAGCAACTTGTAGAAGGTTGATTATAAAAGAAATTCTGTGTGTAAACATACTGGCTAAAGTTAAAGGGGTATCATCCAGTTTCTCTGTAAATTGAGCATTAAAATAAAAGCAAAATGGGTTTCTCTTAGAGCACTAACCTGCTCTTTAACAAAAATTGTAAAGCATTATAAAAGGTCTATAAAACTCGTAACTTATGGTCAAACATTAAAATTGGATAAATATATTTATAAGGTTTTATTAATAATTGATTTTAACATTAATAATACACTAACATAAAGGTGAAATTTGGCTTATTTGGTACCAAAAATCATACAGGAAACATTGCCAAATACACAATGGGGTTTGGCTTTCTTTGGGCTATATTTGTATAAATATGTTATTGGTATGTGTTCCAAAATCATGTGAAATTCCTATAATTCTGATATGTCTTATTGTACGTTATCAGTAATAATTATGATTGTTATGTTAAATAAATTTGTGCCACAGAGGTAACATACTTCCTTGTCAATTGTGTCTTTAACTATGGCTACTTATAAGACTTTTTATCATCCATAAACAATTGCTGTATTGTTTTGTTCTTCTTTAGAAGGTGGTTTTATAATCAGTTATAAAGCTATAAAGCTCTAACAGGTGCTCTTGAATGCAAGTTTCTGATAACTCTGGAGACTATGACAGTAGAATAAAGGAAAAACGTCCAGGACTCTTGAAGAGCTAAAATTTTTGTTAATATCAAGCAGGGCAGGAAATAACTGCATGAACTGAACTTATAGGAGACTGAAGTGATCTTTTTTACTTTTTGCTTAAAATGTTTTTAATCCTTTGTTTTGTTTTTCAGAGTCAAGGAAACATTTCTTTTGAACTATTAACAGCTTTTAACAATTACATAAAATATACTCCTGTGAGCAAAATTTGGAGCATATTTGTTTCTCTCTACCTGATTTCTCCAGAATTTGGAAACGATTTGTGAGTATTCTTACCTTATGGCAATATAGTTATTTATATAAGTGCAATAAGAATCTGTTTTCTTCTGTAACAGGACACAATTGGAAAAACTTGCTATTTTACCAAGGCTTTGGTTGAAATGGTATGTTCTCCTTTAAAGAATCAAAACTTGACTTATGGAGCTTATAAAGCCCTTGGAAAATTGGCCTCATATTTTGTGTACACAGTCCCTGTACAAGGTTTCTGATCTGTAGTAAGTAAAGAAAGTCACTTTCTGACAGGCAAGGACCAAGTTATCTTGGAACCTCAAGAGGAGAAGAATTACCCAACTCATAGGTATTTGATGGTAAAAATCCATGGCTGGGCTCAGCTTTAAAAAGGTCTTATCTCAGAATCCTTCTATGGAAAAAAGTTCCATCAAAGCCAATTTAAAAGGCCTATGTGCAAAATTGTTATTCTTGCTGCACTGTATGCAAATAATTAGGCCAAGTATAATAAAGCAAACCAGTCCCACCATGATTTGTCTTTTAATAAAAATGGGAAACTGGAGAGAGAAAAATTATGTTTCAAAAAGTATAGTACACCTGTTATTAAATTCTAGTCTTGCCTGTTGTATTTCAATTCTTATTATTTTCTACAGTTTGGATTAAATTCTAGTTTTTCTGGCTACAAATCTTCAAAATGATGTTTTTAATTTTTTCCTTTTTCTTTTCCTTTATACCCATTTTTTCTATTGGAAATCACTGAAACCTAAGTGGCACTCTCTTAAAGCCCTATGAACTGAAGACTAGACAATTTAAACTTCAGAAGAAAACAGCAGCAACCTATTTATATGTGTTGCTGTTGCATACTATTATGTTTCAGCAGGCACTGCCTCTAAGCCCCTGAAACAAAGAGAACTACTGGGAACAAATTGACCTCTTCCACTCCAGTGCTACATTCAGTGCCCCATAACAACAACCCCCTCTCAGCAGGAAATATCCAGAAAGATTACAACACCCCATCTCCCTACAATTCTCATGATAAATAAATATACAAGCATGATAGAAATCATGCTGAAATGGACAGTGGGGATTGTAGCAGGCCAGAGCTCACTAACACAGGCCTCCATAACAGTACTGACTGAGTGGTTAAGCTAAATATTAAAAGCCAGTGCCCTTATACAAAGGCTGGGATGTAACAAAAGCCAACCAAGAGTTTTGCCTAGGCCTTTCCTGGGCCTTAAAGCATGACAAAATAATGAAGGAATTATTTATTTATTTATTTATTTATTTTGGGGATGGAGTTTCACTCTTGTTACCCAGGCTGGAGTGCAATGGCGCGATCTCGGCTCACCGCAACCTCTGCCTCCTGGGTTCAGGCAATTCTCCTGCCTCAGCCTCCTGAGTAGCT